>NW_021144767.1:5430790-5580456 GCF_900634625.1 Parambassis ranga
ATGGAGGAAGATGAACATCAGGGATCAGTGATTATTTCTTCTCTGCAGTTTCAGTCCATCCATCAACAGCTGTGGATATATGAGCTAAACTGACAGACTGAGGAGGACTCATGCTCTGTGGTCTCTGTGTACCTGAGAGTCTTCAGACTACAATCTGGACTGTTGAGTAAAGCAGACAGCAGCTTCACTCCTGAGTCTCCTGGATGATTGTAGCTCAGGTCCAGCTCTCTCAGATAGGAGGGGTTGGAGGTCAGAGCCGAGGCCAGAGAAGCACAGCCCTCCTGTGTGATCAGACAACCTGACAGACTGGAGGTACAAAACATGTCATGAACTCAAGAAGAAAGAAGGAAAATCCAACAGATCCTCAACATGAACATGAAGCAGAATTTAACTGATGATCAAAAAGCTGGATCTGACCTGAGAGTCTCCAGTCTGCAGTCTGGACCCCCTAATCCGTGAGACAGCTGCTTCACTCCTGAATCCTGCAGGTCGTTATTATCCAGATCCAGCTCTCTCAGACTAGAGGACTGGGAGCTGAGGACTGAGGACAGAGCTTCACAGCTTCTCTCTGAGAGGTTACAGCTGCTCAGCCTGAAAGAAATGCAAATGAATCCTTACTGACACATTAGTGAATGACTGAATGCATGTGAATGAATAAATACATCAATAACCAGTTACAAAATGTGTTCTAATAATGAAAATCAAGGTGTTTTTACTAGAGATGGGCGATCCTGAAATTCCAGCATCTATCGATATCTAGTCAATACAGGGCCAGTATTGCTGATACCAGTACTGTTTCTTTTAATTAGAAATTTAATCAGTTGATCATAATTAGGAGAATAACACACAAGACACATTTGTTAAGTAAATCAAGCTGCAAACAAAAGTGCAGAACTGTATATGTGTATGTATTCTGTTATATTCTGTTAGTCACATTATTCTGTTAATTAATCAAACATTCATTCACCTTGTGTTCATTTCTATTTATTTTTTATATTTTGCTCTTCTTACGTGTGCTGTTGCTGCTGTAACACTGTGAATTTCCCCTGCAAGGGACTAGTAAAGGATTCTTCAGAATCTTATCTTATAACATGAAACTATAACTTCACAATCATGCCAGTGATGCTCCTTGTGACAGCCATGGCTGAATAATCTAGGTGAAATAAAATAATGAAGATCATTTTTTTAAAAGTTTTTAAAACCTGTCTGCATGTAGCCTAAATATAAGAATCAAGATCCTTCAATGTTTATCACAAAAGCATAGTTATATTAAGCATCATTAGAGCCGCTGTGGTAGACCTGTCTCAATTGAAATATGTCAGTTTCTCGTTTGACCAGGAGGTGGAGCATGTGGTGTTGGGGAGGTATAAGAAGGGAAGGAAGTAATCACTTGGGGGGGAGGAGGGGGGTTGGCTGGAGGAAGCACACAGTTTTTCGGACCGTCAGGTAGCGCGTCATGATGTATTGATTTTATTCAGTGTGTACGTCGGACATGACGATGTTAGAATAATATGCACTTCACACTGCACTGACGCGTCAGGAAGAACCACCGGCATTACAGCAACAACAGCAAACTAACAGCACGCAGTGACTCTGGTTTATTTTTACAACAATATTGAAATACATATATAAACTTATATAATTTGTTATTAGATATATTTTGGGATTTGAGTAATATATGGTCACAGTTTACTCATTTTGCTAAAAACTCAGAAAGACACATTAAATAATGCTGCAGATTACTCAATCTAAACTTTCACTTCTTTAAATAAGCTACCTAGACATTGATATTATCGATATTTAGATCAATTCGCCCACCCCTACTTCTTACTTGTGTAGAATTCAGTGCACATTAGTGTCAATCTGAAAGCCTCCACATGTCAACACATGAACTGCATGTAGAAAAGCTTCAAACATAATGTTAAGGTATGCATTTAAATGATCAACAACCAGATCCTGACCTCAGTGATTCCAGACCACAGTCAGCACTCTCCAGTCCATCACAAAGAAGCTTCACTCCTGAATCCTGCAGGTCGTTATTATCCAGATCCAGCTCTCTCAGACTAGAGGACTGGGAGCTGAGGACTGAGGACAGAGCTTCACAGCTTCTCTCTGAGAGGTTACAGCTGCTCAGCCTGAGAAAAAAAAGATTGAACACAAAGTCAATGTTTTGTTGTTCATATAAAAATCAACCATGTTTGAAATGGTTCATAAATCCACCTACAGAACTTTGTTGGAGGCTTTGACCACTGGCAGCAGCCTCAGAAGAGCCTCCTCTGAAGCAGAGTATTTCTTCAGGTCAAACACCTCCAGATCTTCTTCTGATGACAGTAAGATGAAGACCAGAGCTGACCACTGAGCAGGAGACAGTTTATCTGTGGAGAGACGTCCTGATCTCAGGGCCCGTTGGATCTCCTCCACTAGAGAACGATCATTCAGTTCATTCAGACAGTGGAACAGATTGATGCTTCTCTCTGCAGACACATTCTCACTGATCTTCTCCTTGATGTACTGGACTGTTTCCTGATTGGTCTGTGAGCTACTTCCTGTCTGTGTCAGCAGGCCCCGTAGAAGAGTCTGATTGGTCTCCAGTGAAAGACCCAGGAGGAAGCGGAGGAACAAGTCCAGGTGCCCAGTTGGACTCTGTAAGGACTTGTCCACAGCACTTTGGTGGAGATGTTTTAATTTAGGTTTGTCTCTAAAGACTTTAGATCTCACAGGTATTCTTTGTTGTTCCAGCAGGTTGACAGCAGAGCTGATGAAGGTCAGATGGACATGAAGAGCAGCCAGAAACTCCTGAACGCTCAGATGGATGAAGCAGAACACCTTGTCCTGGTACAGACCTCTCTCCTCTTTGAAGACCTGTGTGAACACTCCTGAGTACACTGAGGCTGCTCTGATATCGATGCCACACTCTGTCAGGTCTGACTCATAGAAGATCAGGTTTCCTTTCTGCAGCTGATCAAAAGCCAGTTTTCCCAGAGACTGGATCATCTTCCTGCTCTCTGGACTCCACTGTGGATCTGTTTCAGCTCCTCCATCATACTTGATCATCTTCACTTTGGTCTGAACCACCAGGAAGTGGATGTACATCTCAGTCAGGGTCTTGGGCAGCTGTCCTCCCTCTCTGGTTTCCAGCATGTCCTCCAGAACTGTAGCAGTGATCCAGCAGAAGACTGGGATGTGGCACATGATGTGGAGGCTTCGTGATGTCTTGATGTGGGAGATGATCCTGCTGGCCTGCTCCTCCTCTCTGAACCTCTTCCTGAAGTACTCCTCCTTCTGTGGGTCAGTGAACCCTCTGACCTCTGTCACCACGTCCACACAGTCAGGAGGGATCTGATTGGCTGCTGCAGGTCGTGTGGTGATCCAGAGGCGAGCAGAGGGAAGCAGCTTCCCCCTGATGAGGTTTGTCAGCAGCACATCCACTGAGGTGGACTCTGTGACATCAGTCAGGGTCTCAGTGTTCTGGAAGTCCAGAGGAAGTCGACACTCATCCAGACCATCAAAGATGAAGACCACTTGGAGGTGCTGAAAGCTGCAGATTCCTGCCTCTTTGGTTTCAGTGAAGAAGTGATGAACAAGTTCCACCAAGCTGAACTTTCTCTCTCTCAGCACATTCAGCTCTCTGAAAGTGAATGGAAATGTGAACTGGATGTCCTGGTTGGCTTTGTCTTCAGCCCAGTCCAGAGTGAACTTCTGTGTTAGGACTGTTTTCCCGATGCCAGCCACTCCCTTTGTCATCACTGTTCTGATTGGTTCCTGTCTTCCAGGTGAGCCTTTAAAGATGCCTTCTGGTCTGATGCTTGTTTCTGGTCTGTGTGCTTTCCTGGATGCTGCTTCAATCTGTCTGACCTCATGTTCCTCATTGACCGCTGCAGTCCCTCCCTCTGTGATGTAGAGCTCTGTGTAGATCTGGTTCAGAAGGGTCGGCTCTCCTGCTTTAGCGATCCCCTCAAACACACACTGGAACTTCTTCCTCAGGTTAGACTTGAGTTTACGTCCACACTCTGCAGCAGGAGTTCCTGAACAAACAATAAATGTCATTAATAAGTGAACGCTACAATAAATGTGTCAAATAAATATTTTCTGTCTCCATGAAATCTGTTCATCAGTTGTAGACAAACAGTTTGTGTTTTCAGTCAGAAGAATTCACAGATGTCTGCATCATATTAACAGCAGAGTGTGTAAATGTAAACTTCATTTCCTCTTTCCATCATGTTAAAGCTCTTCAAATCCTCTTACTGCTCTGCAGACGCTCAGCCAGCTCCTCCTGCTTCATCCTCCTCAGGAAGTGCACTGTGATCTGCACTAATGACTCTCTGCTGCTCCTCTGCTCTTCATCCTCCTCATCCTCCCTCTGACTCTCTGAGCATTCTGGGTAATCTGGACTCAGGAGCTTCTGGATCTTCTTCAGCTCGTCCTTCACAAACCTGACAATGTTCTCCTCCAGCAGCTGGAACAGAACAACAGAGTATAAACTCTCAGACTTTGAGGAGCAGAATAACAGTTTAGTGTTTCATGATATTACAGCTTATGTTCATACATGTATTACTTGAATCTACAACATTAGATATGAAGTGTTGTGTATGCACAGCTGCTGTAGTTATAAGTATTACTACCACAGTTCTGTCTCTGTGAATGCTTGCTCAGGGGTCAGGCTCTGGGTCTCTGTAGAGCACCAGGACTGTTGTGTTGTAGTTAGAAGCTGTTTGTACTCACCATAAATATGGCGTCCTGAGCAGGAGTCTGAACACTGGGTTGCTGCAGTCTGTGACAGAAACATCAGCATTTAACAACACAATCACGTCACTAAGTGTTTTGATGTGTTTTCACTTTAAACAGATACACAACAGTCAACAGACTGGTGACAAACAAGCATTGTTGTATTAAAAAATGAAAACTATCCCAACTCCACACGTCCAGCTCATGTTGAACCTGTTGCTGCTGCTTTAATGACTGAAGCACAGCTTTAAGAGTTCCATTCCACTTCCACTGTCATCATATGTTCACATTGATTTAGACCAGGGGGGTTCAATTAAAGTCCCTGAGGTCCAGCTGTTCACATTTGCTCCAAGTCAAAGGTCTGAGCTGATGTCTAGCTTGTGTCTTATTAGCTTCCCCTATGTCCACATGTTCATATGTTTCAGTAATATCTATTGTCAGTTTTCAATGCAGGAAATGTTCACCTGGGGCACAGCTAGCTCTGTTACCATGAATAAAAGTAGTCCCAGGCAAATACATTGAAGGCCTTTATTTCAGATGAAAGAAAACTGAAACCTCAGACTGAAATAAATACAAAGTGCAACAGTCAATGGACTGGTGAAGAAAATTAATTAATACACAAAATGTGTGTATTAAAACTGAAAACTATCCTGACTCCACACTGTTCAGCTGCATCCAGCAGGTTTGTAATTTGTTCTTCTTCACATACTCTGCTTTAATGGCTGCCAGCACAGCTGTAAGAGTTCAGTTAAATCTTCCACTCATCATGTTTCTCTTTCTTTAACATTAAACGATGTGCAGCAGGATGGGTTTGTAATGAATCGCAGTCAGACAATGTTGCAGTAAAGGAAATAACAAAGGTCTGCAGTGTGATGATATAGACTCTATATCATCACACTGCAGACCTTTGTTATTTCCTTTACTTAAAGCCTTCAGAAACCACCATGAGATGATAACATGACAACATAAATACATACTGATACTTTCTATTATACATCTACAAACACAGACCTGCTTATGGGTCTTTTACAGAGCCAAGCAGACCCACATGATCATTGAAGAACTCTGCTAAGTTACAGAAACAGGACTTAAAGTGGTATCAACGTTTTTGAAATGTTCACTTTTCATGGACACAGAGCTGGATCAGTGTCCATGATGGCCACTACAAGAGACTGAAAAACTGTTATCACACAATTTATTTGATCACAATTTGACCAAATTCAACCAAAAACACCGAAGAACAGAAGCCACCTTAAAGTTCTGCACAGGCTGTGTTCAAGTCAGAATAATCAGCAGTGTGAGGTACGTGCAAAAATCCAAACCAGGACCCTGGGAATCTGAGGAGGAGACTAGCTCCTAGCTACATATAGGCTGACAGCTACAGTCGTTTTGGGAAGTTGGTCAAACTTTCTATATTTCTGCATAAATATGACCCGAAACACGATCAATGCTGAATTCTGCAGGCCGACAAATAAACTTTACTGCTGGACTGCATGTGGTTCAGACGAGTCCAGATGGAGATGAAGAGTGAAGGTGTCGTGCTGCATGCTGTGTGTCAGTCATGATGTCAGTTTTAGCTACGGTCTGCTAACATGAATCTATTAATGACAGACTGATTCACATTGAACTGAAGTATGGATCCTTTACTCGCCGTCAGCTAGTTTTAAGAGTTCAAATACACAGTATTGCTGTATTAGCCTAATGTACTAGCGGAGCATTGTCTGTTAGTATAATATTTACATACAGTGTATGAATCTATCATTTATTTAAATGTTTTATTACTGAAATGTCTTTCCATACTTTGTTTCAGTGGGCTGCCTTTCTAGTACAGTGAGGCAGATGTTTAAGTCATGTTTATGCAGACATATAGAAGATTTTAAATGATTCATACACTTTGAAGCAGCACTGTAAATATGCATTACTCTGTGCTACAGATGCTCCAAACCATCAACCACCTGCAAACAGACACATACAACGCCAAGAGTCCAGCAGAGCTCATCACAGCATGGAGACACTTCCAGAGTGATTCTTACCTTTGATCATCAGATGGCTGATCAGCTTTGAATTCAATGGGCTTACCCATCGACCGATCACTTTTCATGGACACACAGCTGGGTCCAGGTCCAGCAGAGTCTGCTCTCACATCCTGGATCCTGATAGAATCACAAACACTGACTCTGAGCTTCTTCTGGAAAAATGATGCTGAACATCATGTTACACTTTAAATGTTTAATAATGATGGAAACAAACTGCAGCTGTGACATTAACTCTGACCTTTGACCCTCAGATGGATCAACATCTTTGAAATAAGGGGGGTGATCCTTTGACCAATCACTCTTCATGGACACACAGCTGGCAGCTCCAGGTCCAGGCCCAGGTCCAGGTCCAGGTCCAGGTCCAGCAGAGTGTGCAGTGTGCTGCTGCTTTGTTCTTGAACACACAGATGTGTGAATAATGTGAGTGTGAGCTCTGACATGGAGAAGAGTCATGGACAGTCAGAGACGGTCCTCTTACCTCTGAGCTTTGGTCCGGCTCTCATGGTCCCCACACAGAGGGCTTTTAGAGGGAGGGACTCCCTCCTCTCTGTCCTCACACTGACTCATAGCAGAGCTCACACCTTCACACAAACACAGCAACATGACACAGAAACACACAGTCAGCATGTTGTTATTGATCCTTCATGTAGATGCTAACAGGCTAATCATGCTGTTAGCTTAGCATCAGAGCCTCAGACCAGGTTTGGTTCTCAGGCTTTTATTTTGGTGAGTCTGTAAACACACCAACATCTCTGATGCTGTTATTATTGATGTCACATGCTGTAAGTGGAACAGTGCACACACACATTCAGTGTTTGCTTCAGAATTCTGTCACTTCTCTCCATGTGTGAACATGTGAATAAATGAACATGTGTTCATGTGTGTTTCTGTCACAGTGTGAACAGACTGAGTGAAGCACTGAGACCTTCCTCTGTAACAGTCTGTGGACTGTTTTCTATAGAAAGGACAAACACATGAGCAGCTACTGTCTGAGCTCTGAGGACTGACACACTTCTCCTCATGGCAATATTAGATTCACATATTTATGAACCCTTGAAGAGAAAATGTTTCTTCTGATGAGTTTCAATCATCGATATGAATTCATGAAAAATAAAACGCAGCACAGGCGTGTTAAACCTGAAACAGACTGATCTGATAAAGTCAGAATAAAGCGACCTTTTCTCCGCTTGAAGCTTTGAACGAGTCGATCTGAGTTTCAGAGCAAATGAAGCTGCTGAACTTTACAGAGAGAACGATCAACAGAGACGCTTGTTGTTTGTCTGTCTGACATGAATTGAATTACAGTAACTCCACACAGCTCAGTGAACACAAAAACTCAGAAAGCTGTCAGACCGGTTCTGATTGCATTTCTCACTGATCATGTGACCTGAGAGCTGTGTTCTACAGTCTGCTGTGACTCGAACAGAAAAACACTACAAGTAACAACTTGTTCTGAAACAGCTGTTCATCTGCTATAAAAGTCATCAAAGAGCAAAGAGAAAGCAGCCAATCAGCAGCAGAAACATCTGTACTGTACCATCAGTCAGTGATGCAGCACAGTGTGATCAGACACGGAGAGATTTCTCTGGAAGGACTCTCACCTGCTGGATCAGTTCAGATGGACTTACAGACACTTTCCAGCTTCCTGTGTGGAGAAGAAGCTGCTCCTGGTCCTCCTCAGTCCTGCTGTCTGACACAATCTGATCTGAGGACGCCGTCACTTCCTCACAGCCTCACAGTCTGAACACGTCAGTGACGGTGAAACCGGTCCAACAAGTGTCTGAAAGACATTTCCTGATTCACTTCTACTGTCTGTCCACTAGATGGAGCTCAGCAATCAATGAACTGCAGATCAGCACATGGAGCAGAGCAGAAGCAGCATGGATCACACACCTTACAGTCAGTAAGCCTCAGCACCATGGAACTCTCAGCTTAAGGCAAGACACAAAGACAAATGGTAAAGACTGGACTTTGTAAATAGACAAATGTACTACTTGTGTTCATGAACAATTTAAGTTGAAGTTAGCAAAAATAGCTACAATGTTATGCTTTAGTTAAGTTTATTGTGTTATCTTGAAAAGTGTTTAACACCAGGTTTAATTTGTCTTTAAGGTTATCAACCTAGGCGATTCTAGGCGGTTAAGTGATTCTAATCAAACCAAACCAAGCAATCACCATTGCCACTGCAACTTAATGTCATCATACCAACTTGCAATAAAAGGAAAAGAAGAGCTTTGAGTTGTCAGTTGAAAAGTGCCTTCACCAAACAAGCAAACTACCTGAGCTGGGCTGCTGGGAACATGACAAAGACTGAGCTACAAGAGGAGTTCAAAACACTTACCCTTCATGCCAGGAAAGTCAGTGAGTAATGATGACTACTGGACCGGACTGTTGGCGGACATCACAGAGGCTGAAGGGGTGGATAAAGAAGCTAAGCTGAGCGCGCAGTTGCAGGCAGACCTGGGAAAGACAATGAAAGATTGTGAAACCAGACTGGAGGAAGTCAAAAGGACAGTCCAGCACAATCTCTGGTCCAAGTATGGAGAGGATGAGATTGAGTCTGCTCTCTCTAACTAGGGATGTGCGATTTGACAATAAATGATCGTGAAGGATTTGAATGTGTCAACGATGTGCCAGAACAGAAACATGAATCTGATTGGAGCGGACAGTTTGTTTGATCTGTACCTATTCATGATCAATGTTTATAGATCAGAACAATTTAAGTGTGATGTAACTGTTTTGTACACTTGTTTCATTTATTGTGTTCATCACGTGTAAAGAACTGTGACATAAAAACAGCTTTTATGTCACTAACTGTGTCCCTGCTGTGACCGCGCTCTGCCAGCAGGTGGCGCTGCAGTACAGCCTCAGATGGCTCAGTCTTCTTTTATTTCACTGTATATATTACTTCTATATTGTGGATTTATGGTCTGTATTCTCCAATATTCTTTGCATGTTATTCTTAAGATAACACACATCTGTTCAGGAGGACTGTGGAGTTCATGGAGTTTATTCATGTCTGCTGATCATAACTACACTCTGACTGTGCTTGTGTTGCAGCTACGAACTGAACATGGCAGAAAAGTCAGAGAGCAACAAACTGCTGTCTTACATCCATCCTTCAGCTCTGTGTTCTAAGAGTCTGAGAATATGTGGTTTCCTTTATTTACAGTGGTGCATGTCATGTGACTTTACTTATGCAACATGTATGATAATGTTCTGTCTCCTCTCATTTCCAGACGTGCAGCCAAAAACATGTGCAGTGATGATATGTGACGGTATCATCATGGTCTCAGAGAGAAGAGCTGAGTGTCTGTTCTGATCTGTGGATGCTTGTGTCTCTTCTCCCCTGTAGTTTCCTGCTTGTTGCTCCGTCACACGCCCTCTGCTGGTGAGCCGCGTCATTACACACAACCGCTCATGTAATGAGGTGAATTTATAACTTTTGACTTTATGTGGAGGAGGGATTGATTTTGGAATGAGGAGGCTGCAACCTGCGATGGCACCACTAGATGTCAGCTTTCCACAGCATTGGTGGTTCAGTGGTAGAATTCTCGCCTGCCACGCGGGAGGCCTGGGTTCGATTCCCGGCCAATGCAATGACACTTTTAACTGAGGAACATGTGAGGGGACATATATTCACCTTCACATCTATGCTGTTGTTCAGCATGTTGTTTTTATATGTGTTAACAGACCTATCTGACTTCTGTTAACATCACTGTGACATACACACAGAGGCACTACACTTCACAGACGAGCTTCAGTGGTACAGTGCACATCACATTTGAAACAAGAGCACTTACCATCACTGGTAGTGAAGGTGTCCCAGGAAGAATTACTGTGATGTTTTACCTTTAGAGCCTTTTTATAGAACACACTCATTTGATTTAAATTAAGAATGTTTGTTGGTGCAGTAGCCAGCATGAGCACTGTAGATGTCTTTATTTAAAGAAGAAAAAGAGAAAAGACCATGTTTCACCTCTTTCTGAGCCTCGTTAGTGCAGTAGGCAGCGAGTCAGCCTCATAATCTGAAGATTGTGACTTCAACTCTCACAAGGGGCACTTGTTTTAGAGCCAGAATACAGATTACAAAGAGCACACTGTATGTTTACATGTCATCCAGGTCATATTCATAGAGACTACTGAAGCAAGGCTGAAGCTGGGCATTGTTGGGAGCCAGTGTGCAGGGCAATAGTTGCTAGACAGCAAGCCTTATCTAGACATGGAGGACAGTCTCCTCATGGAGGACAGTGATATGCAAAGTGCTCAATGACACAATATTATAACAAATACTTATGAGACATTATATAAGAAAGACCCGTGCATCATGACTTCAGCTCCATTCAAAGCTTTAGGAGGCTTCATGGCCTCCATCACTCCATAAGACTGTTCCATCTGTTCTGCATCTCTGACATGTGCTGGGACGTGGTCGCTTGGATGTTTCACTGCAGCTCATCTAGTAATAATGTGTAACACATATATGAACATCAAGCTGATCATGTCATGCTAAACTGAGTCCTTGGAAGAGAAAACTGACATGTAACAAATAACAATTTCACTTTGTAGATTAAAGCAACATGTGTTTACACCAGAATTGGTCCTGTCAGCTGATATGAACAGGACTTCCTCCTCCACCCCCTCCACTGTCTGCACACACAGGAAGTTCACCCTTAATCAATGCTCTCTGTTTCAGTTAACCTGTCCACACAGAATTAGTCTCTGACACAACATGTAGAGCCTGGATAGCTCAGTCGGTAGAGCATCAGACTTTTAATCTGAGGGTCCAGGGTTCAAGTCCCTGTTCAGGTGGAAAGCTTTGTTCTCCTGTGACACAGTTCTAGGATGGCCATGTAGCAGCTCAACTTCACAAGAAGGAGACAGAGTTGGATGTACCATCTATGTAGATGTTTTTTAGCAAGCACATAACAAACATCAATAAATGTACCCACATGCTGGGAACCACAGGCAGCATGTGGTCCTGACAGCACACAACAGAAAAACCACCACACGTACAAAATGGCCGCTTTAAATAGCTGCTGCCACACCTGGAGTCCTCTCCCATCCCCAGATAGGTGATCTCCTTCTCCCTCCATTACACTTACCCCACCATACACCTCACACCAAATACAACACATATGTACAATAAATACATGGAATTCCTTTTTATTAAAAGCTAAAAGCTGGTTTAAAACTCATAACTAAAATTGTCCTTCCCCCTGAACCTATTTCCTGAGTGGACTGGTCCGGAACCATAAATGCCTGCTTGTTCCAAGAGGGACTCTTTTGACTGTCACCCCTGGCCACAACACAAGGTAAGAGCTCACACACCATCACACATTAACAATAAACAATCATTAAAAACCCACAATCCGATCATTGTATAGTTAATTCAGCATCTGTTTCTTGTGTCTTACAGATAATACCTACAGCTAGTGATGGGTTTTCAAGGCTTTGTTGAAGCTTCGACACCTGATTCAAGAAAAAGGTTCATTACTCGAGGCTTCAATGACACAGTGCTCGAGTAGGACATCTAGTGGTGAATAAAATGCATTGCGGTGTGTGTTATTGGTTCATGGATCATTTGGCATTTGAATATCCGTGCAGCCTCGTTCGACTACACTACATGGCTGACACAATAAAATACATTAAACTTTCACTTTCACTGCACGCAATTGTTACAAAGTTACATTTGAAGTGGATACATAATAATTAGGGCTAATCAAACATCATGATTAATCCGATTAAAATGTTTAACACAATTAAAGCATTTGCGGCAGAGAACAAAGCTGGATGGTGGTGTAGGGGGATCATCGTCGGTTTGGGTGCGAGAGGGTCCGGGTTCAAAACTTATGATACGCGAATCAGCAAGAGGTCCTCCACACACACACATGCCAGAGAAACGTGATCAATAACTTTTCTTCTACTAAAATGTACACAATGACAAATTGCGATTAACTGCGTTTAATGCTATGAAATTCTTAGATATAAATAATAAAAAATAAATGTGCATCATTTGCATCCAAGTAATATATTTAACTCATATTTAAAGAATCTCAAACTGATAAATGTATCAATGTATCTAATATATTTCACCATCTAACTGATTGATCTATTACTATATATTGATATATAGTCATATCCCTGAACACACCCGATCCCACCAAGCGATTACAACAATAAATAATTACTCCATGTTGCTGTGTTTTTATTTTATCAATCATCCCACTGCCACTACACAAACAGAAATCATGCTCCCTACATGGGTTAAAGGTGAACTAAAAAAAGATTAACTGTGCTAGCAACCACTGCTAACAGTAATGAAGAGGCCCTTCATTACGGGGGGGACACCTTCTGTGGGTTGGTGGTGAAAAAAGGTACATTAGTATATTATGAAATATAATAATATGAAGTAGTTGAGATAGTTGTTAAACTATTTTAGCTACAGAAGTAAACACTTAATGACTATTTCAGAGACAGATTCAATAAACACTCATTGATTTTAAAACACGGTGACAGAAACTAATTCCAAGTGAAACAACAGTTTTGTCAAACACACTGGTGGCACTACACTAACAGATGATACAAAACCTCCATATCTGAGGCCTTCTCTCATTTACAGAGACAAAACACTGGCAAATCTCCCTCATGTCCACCTGATAGAGTTTCCCCGTCATCACTCACCTCAGCAAGCATACTTTTGAATTAACAACCAATATAAGTGAGCTTTAAATATATATATCATCAATGAAATAACATCAGCATGTTGATTTAACACAGTTCTCTTCATCTGAGTTTCAAAAAGTTGTTGGACCATGAACCAAACTCTGCTTAATGCAGATAATACTGAAACACTAAAAATACTAACTTACAAAAAGATGCATGTCTTTATCTTTATTTGCTTATAAAACTGCTGAATTCACAACAAACCTTGTGGATGTGTTTATAATGATGCCCTGCCTCATCTGCTACATCAGTGTTTCCCTGTTCATATAATGCTCCACTGTGTCCTGACGGTCCATCACATGTGTTTTATTCTTGCAGATAAGAATAGGAGCAGGTGGCTATGTGCACTGGCTAGGCGAGGCTTAAGCTAGCAGGCTAACAGGAGCTAACCTGGCTTTATTACAATATGGGTTAATGCTGAAAACAACTCTAACTCTCCGTGTCTTTGTTAGAATCTCCTCATGTCCATTGTGTGTGGGGAGGGAGCAGAAAAGGCAACAACATGTCATCAGACACATAAAACCGTCTACTGTAACTGAAAGTAAACAGCAGCTTCCTCCCAACTTTTCTAAGTTTCTTTAACATCAACCTAACGTCACCTGGGGCCATGTGACAAAGCAGTAAGGCTTCAGCATGAGCTGGACTTTGTGGGATGACACTGACGTTACCTCCTCCAGCTTCGACCAGCACCGACGGTTCTCTTCACTGTGTTTTACGCTCGCCCGAAGAAACCACTGGCTTTGTTAGGTCTGTTACTATAGTAACGGTATTGCAGCACTTTGGTAACCAGGAAAACTGGAGGATCCTCAACCGTTGGTAAATGGGACGGTCTGGCCTTCAAAGCACTTCCTGATTGTGGCGCGACGTCATAAATTTTGGTGGCAGTGTTTCCACCAACAGGAGACCAGCTGTTGAGGAAGATTTATTAAAGCTGCAGATTCACATGAGGTCAGAGATCAATTCAAAACAATAAACAATCAATCCCTGCATTATTGTAAACAAACACAACAGCTCTGTACACAATCAATTAAACTAACATTACAAATGTGCAAATATTGATCACTTGATAACTGATCTCCCAGCCATCATTACAATCAAACAATAATCCCGTCGTCTGTGAAAACGAAGCAGAACAGTGTGTTCAACAACTACAGGCTAAAGTCCACTTTGCACATTACACAGAGTGTAAGGCCACACAGGTTGGGAGGAAGAGGAGAGGTGTATGGACCAACACGTTTTCACTCGACCACCTTCAGGTCTGGTCCAGGGTCCTCTGGGCTGCTCAGAGAGCAGATCTCTAGACAGTTGTTGTTTTTGCTGCCCTCCTCTGGACAGACCAGACGGTGTGATTTGCGGTCGGCTTGTCTTTGTTGCCACACGTAAAGTGCAGCAATCATCAGGGCGCAGATGCAGAGCACCAGCAGGAAGGAGACAGCCACCATGTGTGAACACATCCTGGAGGATGTTGAAGGGAAGCTGTTTGGGGGACTTTGCTTTGGCAAAGGACGTCCACTTCCTCTGCAGAGTCCTCTGTCCTCCCACATCATCCTGTAATTGCACACACAGGCATCAGACTGTAGCATCAGATGACATCACATCCTGCTGTCACTTTTTATGTTACCTTGCAGACTTGAGACACACGGGAGATCTGCAGTTCGTCCAGGAAGTTAAACTCTTTCCCAATTTCACTAAAGAAGAAGTAGAGTTTCTTCTCGGCTTGGTCCAGAGACGAGCCGACAAACGATGGGTCTGAAATACAGGAAGTGATGAAAGGAAGTGTCATGTGGTCAGAATACAGAGAAAAGAGATGTGAGAGCATGTGATCAGCTGACTCAGCTGAGTGGACAGGATACATTTTCTTTACAGAACCAAACTGTCTCAATCAGTGTCAGTGAACAATGAACTGATGGTATCAGATGATAGATCTGATATCTGTAAGAAGACTAGTAGAACGTTCAGACTCAGAGGAAGTGAGTCACTGTTCTGTGGCTTGAAGTCAAAGATGTGACATGAGTGTTTCCATTGTTTCATATTTCTGTGTTGACGACCGAGTGATGAGGCCGCTCTCTCACACTGAGCTGAGACAAACTGTTACAAAAGTTCCGTCCCTCCCCTTTGTGCAGGTTAGCTAAGAACGGCTACCTGGCTGCTCCTATTTCACATCACACTTGGTTTGAGTGAAGGTGGAACAGAGCCGCTGTGTCCAGGAGTCTGATGGCGGCAGCTGGACTCAAGGATGGTGTTTTGAAGACGTTTCGTCCCCCGCGTCGCTTCTTCGGTCCTGCTGCTGTTCTGGTGTGGAATCTGAGTTTTTATGTGTTCAGGACCTCTGTGGGGGGATCTTGACTCACATGACTAAGATCCCTGTTGTTGGTTAATGGTCAGTTAAGGACCAGACACTGTGCAGGACTAGTTGACGGCCCCATTGTGTTAGGGTTTGGATGGGGTGAAAGCTGCTGGGCAGGTGTTGACAAAAGGACCGATTGTGTGATTTAAAGCTGACCCAGCAGAGTTGATTTACTCCTGGTCCTCTTTGAAGACCAAACCGCGTGAGACCTTTTCAGACCAGGTTTTGTTCAGATATCAGTGCTCTGCCTCACATAACTTTAGCAGAACTCAGATGAAGAATCATGGCTGAAACAGCATTCTCAGTGATTTCTGCTCTCAACAGATCAATATTTTAATTCAGAATGATTGATCCTCTTTGGCATAACAATACAACAGCAGACAACTCACTGAGTACATTCTGGCAGCTGAAGACACATTAGACAGATGAAGACTGTAGAGACACAGAGAGAGAGGTGCTGCTGGTAAGGCTTTCAGTTAACTTCAGAGTCCAGCACAGATCCAGGAAGTGTGTCAGCTTCCACAAACTCACTGGCCACCTCAGCAAAGGTGGGGAAAGGTCCTTCTAACTGAAAAGGCTCAGAGAAAAAGAAAACATCTAAAACATCTCACTTTCAATAACGTCTATTCATTTCAGCAGCTCAACTTCTCCCATTCATTCTAAAATCAAAACTTCAGACTAAAGATTTTTCACCTTTCAGCCTGAACCATAGAAATAATAATCTGATTACAATCTGATGAAGACTCAGTCTGTAAAGTAATCTGATTACGATCTGAAGGACTTTGTCCCTCAAGTTCTAGTCCGTCTTCAGAGAGTGTGGGCAGCTCTCTGTGAGTCATCACATGACTCCATCTGTGAGCAAGGCACTGACCCGAGGCGTAGCTCCAGGCTTTGAAGTGACATGATCAGTGCTGAGGGGCTGCTTAGCAAGGCACCATTGTTTACAGAGCAGCGTTGAGGAGGATTAAATCCAATGACCAAGCATCATCTTCATCTTCATGGCCTCCATCTTAGGCGCTAGACGGTGGAATGGGAGGAAGAGGAGGCCGTCTGCAGAGACACACAGTTACAGTTTGAGCTTTAAAACGTCTTTCTCTCCTGGTCTGGAATGAACCACTGTACCTGTTAGGAGAGGCAGCTGGTGCAACACTTCTGTGCCGCTGGGGTTTGATGTCGGAGGCGTAGTCGGGGGGCTGTAGGAGGTCGGGGTAGCAGGCCGGGGGAGGCTTCTTGGGCAGCACCGGTCTGAGTGGAACCTGATACCTGAAGAATTTATATGTTTACGCTATATCTAAAGTGGAATCTTCATCAAATGTCATCAACCATGATTAGTCGTTCAAATAGCTGATTAGTTTTGTTGATTGATTAAATGGGTCGAACTAACCCTGAGAATTTGTAGTTCAGGGAATGTTATCAGAATCTACATAAATCCAGGACCTGACGCTCACCTGTGTCCCTGACCAATCAGCTTACACCAGATTTCAGGTGAGTTCAATAATCACAGTGATCAACCACCTGATCACATTACACTGATCAATCAAGCGGCTTCTCTACTCAGCACTATCAGAGGCTGCAGCCAGAGGCAGGTCGTACCTGTCCAGTTGTGCAGGGGTCAGGGGGGAGTGGCTTGTTGGGTGGAGCTGGTTGACTCGCTAGCAGCTGAGAGGTTAGTGATGAAGAAGAGCAGAAGAGGAAGAGTAGAGCCTTAGCAATGGGATGCTGTGTACTGAGCTATATTGTGAAATTCTGTTAAGTGATCACAGCATGCAGACAGAAGTGTGACGCCCCCTACTGTACGAACAGAAGATGTCCTATGACTTTTACAGTACTTTTATATTCCACATCATATTTAATGCTGTTTCTCCTCCAACCAGCAGGTGGAGCTGCAGCCTGATCTGATCTGTACATGAACTGCAGACAAACACTCAACAAAGAAAACCGCCGGGGGTGGGGGGGTCGGGGGGCAGTGATGACCAGGAAAGAGAGTGACATCACAGAATTCTCCATCTTTACTGATCTGCCACAGGCCAGTGCTGTAGCTCTCAGTCTGCCCTGATGGTGGCAGTGTGTAGATAGAGAGGACTTCATAAATGATACACTATTACCTAATTATTCTAATAATCACACATTAACACGGAAACAGCACATGGACACCGGCAGGCAAGGTTACCTGTGGCTGAGGTTTTAGAGCGGGATCAGGGGGGAGTGGCTTAGTGGGAGGAGCAGGTCTGTCATGAACCTGACAGGAGAGAAAACAGGAAGCAGAGACAGAGTGACAGAGCTGCACAGAGGTCAAAGGTCAAACAGGCAAGGTTGCCTGTAGCATGTGATCCAATCACAGCTGTGCCATGTGATGTGGTCACCTCACACGCTAATCCCAGGTGTGAACAGTCACTGACTCTACATGGACCCCAGACCAGGACCTGCAAGTCCAGCTGTACCTGGGAGGATGAAGAGGAAGATGACAAGCAGAGCAACATGGACAGGATCCGACTCTGAACACACAGAGAGAGAGAAGGTGACGGGTTAGTCACAGTCCGTCAGGAGGTCAGAGTGTGCGTGTGTCTGTGTGTCAGTGAGTGTGTGTGTGTCAGTGAGCAGTCAGCGTGTGTGTGTGCATGTGTCTGCAGTCAGAGTGCAGTCAGAGTGTGTGTGTGTGTGCAGTCAGAGTGTGTGTGTGTAGTCAGAGTGTGTGTGTGTGTGTGCAGTCAGAGTGTGTGTGTGTAGTCAGAGTGTGTGTGTGTGTGTGCAGTCAGAGTGTGTGTGTGTAGTCTGTGTGTGTGTGTGTGTGTGTGCAGTCAGAGTGTGTGTGTGCGTCTGCAGTCAGAGAGCAGTCAGAGTGTGTGTGTGCAGTCGGAGTGCAGTCAGTGTGTGTGCGTGCAGTCGGGAGTGCAGTCAGTGTGTGTGTGCGTGCAGTCGGGAGTGTGTGTGTGCAGTCAGAGAGCAGTCGGGAGTGCGTGCGTGCGTGTGTGTGCGAGCAGTCGGAGTGTGCACGTGTGCGTGTCTGCAGTCAGAGTGTGCGCGTGTGCGTGTCTGCAGTCAGAGTGTGCGCGTGTGCGTGTCTGCAGTCAGAGAGCAGACAGAGTGTGTGTGTGTGCAGTCAGAGTGTGTGTGTGTGTGTGTGTGTGTGTGTGTGCAGTCAGAATAGTATTTTCTGCTGATCTTTTATAAATAATAAACTGTACATTTTCATAATGCCCACTGGTAAATAGTTAGAAATGTTCAAACTGTGTCTCTCTCTCTCTCTCTCTCTCTCCAAAATGCCAACAGGCAGAATGACCGTTTGATATAATAACCACAATATTGCTCCTCACGTGAACTATACTTTATACTATGGTGGAGCATTTGTATATTACTACAGGTTTCATAGTTTTTTTATGTTATTTGTTTTATATGATTTTTTTCCATACTTTTTGATGCCACTTGGTGAGAATTAATTACTCTGATTACTCTTATTACTTACTCTGTACTGAACACTATTTACTTTGATGACAGCAAGGGAGAATATTTTTTTCCAACAGACTAATAATTCAAAAGTAACATTGTCTGATGTAAAATATTTGCATGAAACACAAACGGCTCTCTGCATCTCAGAGCAAAAATCTCTTTCTATAGTATAAATCAGATCACTTAACTGTGTAAACTTTATAACAGTCCTGTGATCCTATGATGAATAAGTATGAATGCATGCACAGCTAGATGTTCAGTCACTTTCACTACCGCTCTCTGAATTCACATAGCAGTTGTCCTCTCCTGTGTTCCCTATAAACCACAAAACCACAAGAGGGCGAATCATTCTCACTGAAAGTAGGTATTATCACAAAAATTAAGTCAGTCTCCAGCAGCTTACCGTTTGGTGTTTCTTCCTCGTCGTCAAGGTGATCCATGTCGTGACTCACAAAAATATTCTAGAAAGATAAATCACCTTTGAAATCAATCAAAAGATGATGTGGAAAAATTCTATAATTCTGCTGTAGACTGAACACAAGTTGAGTACCTTAGTCCTGACAAGTCTTTCCCAGTGTCCCTGCTGCTGTTTGACTAGTTTGAGAACGGGTTGGTTGGACTTCATTTCCCAGCAGCACTGTTCAGCAACAATATTCTGGTAAAGCTCCAGGTCGGCTCTGTACTGACGACCATTCACTCTGCCACTGCAGAACAAAAAGAGGGCATCAACACACTCCAAGTTTCCTCCATACCAGGTCACTTGTTTGCAATTCTGAAGCATTTAAGGCAATTTACGATTTCAATTTGCAAAAACACAAAAGGGAACATTAATATTCTACATTGTTTCATGAACATCTCTCAAACTCTATAATCTCCCCCTATATCCCTCCTCATTCTTTGTCAGGGTGAACCAATAAACCACTATAATTCCTTGGAAGCTTCCCACAGGTGAGCAACCACAAGGAATCATGTATACTGACAGTCAAGAAATGCACCAACAACCAAGTTACATATTTGCTGCTGATAGAAGGTCTTAGGAATCAGATGGGCAAGCTTTATTCTACTGTTATGTAATGTATACAATGAAAATCTGACACAAATGAGGGCGGGTATATTGAGTCTGTGCAAACAAAGAAGTTTGTTCCCTGACATGAATGAATGTAACTGCAGCAGAGTAAAGATATCTTTGCTAAATTAGTATAATGTTAGGCCAATCAAATTTCATGATAATGTAATCACAAATTAAATGTAGATTTCCTTTAAATCCAATTATGAGACAGCTGTATTATTCAGAAACAACAGAATACAGAACAATCACAGTAGCACCAAAGGAAAGTGACTGAATGAGATGCCCTTTACATTAAACTGTAACCCGGAACTGTGTGACACCGTTTGTTTGTCTAGTTTACAGACTGGCATGCCGAACATGTACCCACTACCACCAGTGTAAAATGCTCTGGACAGAAAGTTCCACTGAATGTTGGATGTGATGAAAGTGAGTGAGCAAACACTGGTGGTCTGGTCCTGACAGACCTGTAGATGACTCTGTCAGAGAAGAAATCACAGCGCTGACTTTCTGGGTTCACCAAGATCACTCTTGCAACTGCACAGTTGACCGTCTGATACCAACGTACATGGGGGTGGTAACTGAAATCCAACAACAAAACACTTAGAACAATGTAACTGTATTATTAAGACCACATATTGTACGACGTCTCGTGCCTTTTTGTTGAGTCGTCTCTTCTGTTAGTGCTGATGACCTGCTGTCTGTAGCTTTCATCCGCCCCTTCAGGTACACCTGTACACGTGATTTATGGAGTGTCTCAGCTCATTCATAGTAGCCTATATAAAACATCTTTCTGTGTGCTAGTTTACACCATCTCTTGCCTCTTAGTGTCAATCTGCGATGTTTAGTAAACTGTGGATCTGTATAGAAGTTACAAAAATGCTTTTACCATTTCCAGAGGGGTTTAGAGAGGCAGCCAGGCTAATCACTGGATACACGTCTATCGCATCCCTCTTCCTGTGTATGATAGCCAGCGTTCAATTAAACATTTGTGACAGTGTGTATGTGACAACAACAACATCAAAATGGATATAAACCTTAAGTGGCTACAGAGCAGAATGAAAGGTATTACAGGACCACAGAAACAAGAGAGCAGAGGCTGTGTGGTTCCCTTACGCTCTTTGCAACAACAACCACCTAATCAAAGGCAATAAGCTCTGACAACACCCAAACAAACTGGGAATAGGGTTATAGAATAATTATTGTATGTTTCCTCACTGTAACGCTGCTGTTAGTAATAACAGTTTCTTTGGCGGACCTTGAAGTTTCTATGCCCTATTACTCAACACTGTGCTCTGTTTGTACAAGGAGCCCTGACAATCAGGCATCTCTGCCACTCCCTACGTATTGATAATAATGCCGCACAAACTTAATCACAGTACTCATTTTGAATGTATACAAGACCTGAAAGAATACAAAGCTCAATCAAAATCAGCAGCACACCAAGCCAAACACATACTGGTACTCACACTCAAAACTACACTGAATCTCTGAAACACATGCTTATCTAAAGACACCAACCTCTCCTTCTTAATTATTATTAATTAATATTATGATTCATTTTCTTCTTTTTAATGCGAAAGAAGAAAAGAATTCTAAGAAGAAGAAAAGAAGAAAACAAATCTGTCAGGGCACGGTTACATTTCCATTCAAACAATATAAAAAGCACTACTGTTTCCATTACAGCTGAAGGTTTACAAACCATGTACAGAATCATTGTATCATTTAAAATAACACAACATAACAGTTGTGGCTGTGTTAGTAACTCACTTTGTAGATGACTGGCTCAGAAAATACTGGGGTATCAACACACAGTATCTGTGAAGAGGACACAGAAAATCATCAACACATGCATTGTGTTTACTGTCAGTTGTTGTATATGCTGCTAACACAACCCAATGACTCCATGGGTATTAATAAAGTTAATGTGAACGCACAACACTTTGATCATGTTCAATTTCAAATGACATAAACCAAACAGGCTCTCACACACAAGGAGTTCAGCAGCTCTGGTGCTTTAAGATAAGATAAGATAAGATAAGATAAAACTTTATTAATCCCGAAGGAAATTCTTGTGCCAGAGGTATTAAGTTACATTAAATGCAGTTAAGTACAGAGTATAAGAGTATAAGTGTCACTATAATCCAAAAAGAGTACAGTACGCGGTATGAGCACAATATATGATACATGGATACAATATGGAGATGTAAGGTGCTAAGTAAACATAATATAGGAATGACAGTGATGCCTGACATGATTATCTAGCGCTTCTCCCTACAGAAAGGGGAGGAGTTATACAGTCTGATGGCCACTGGCAGGAAGGACCTCCTGTGGCGTTCTGTGCTGCTCCTCGGTAGTCTCAGTCTACCACTGAATGTGCTCCTGTAGGACAGCAGTGTGTCGTGCAGGGGGTGAGACGTGTTGTTACGAATACTGAGGAGGTTCCTCAGTATCCTCCTCTCCGTCACCTCCACCACAGACTCCAGCTCCACTCCCAGCACCGAGCCAGCCTTCCTAATGAGCTTGTTGAGTCTGTTGGTGTCGGCCGCCTTCATCCTGCTGCCCCAGCACACTACAGCGTAGAAGATGACGCTGGAGACCACCGAGTGGTAAAACATCTGCAGCATGGTCTGGCAGACGTTAAAGGACCTGAGTCTCCTCAGTAGATACAGGCGACTCTGTCCCTTCCTGTATATTGCCTCTGCGTTTGTGGACCAGTCCAGTTTGTGGTCAATGTGGACACCCAGGTATTTGTAGCTGTCCACAATGTCCACGTTGGTACCCTTGATGCTGACCGGGTTAGGGAGTGTCTGGTGCTTCCTGAAGTCCACCACCAGCTCTCTTGTCTTTGTGACATTCAGCTGCAGGTGGTTCTGTCCGCACCACTCCACAAAGCTGTCCACCACACTCCTATACTCCGCCTCCCGACCTCTGCTGGTACAGCCCACAATGGCAGAGTCATCCGAGAACTTCTGCAGGTGGCAGGACTGTGAGCAGTGTCTGAAGTCCGATGTATAGAGTGTGAACAGGAATGGAGACAGTACTGTGCCCTGGGGTGCCCCCGTGCTGCTCACTATCGTGTCCGAGACGATGTTCCTCAGCCTCACAAATTGTGGTCGACCTGTAAGATAGTTAGTGATCCAGGTGACCAGTGGGGTCTCTACCTGCATGTCCAGGAGCTTCCTATTCAAAAGGGCAGGCTGCACGGTGTTAAACGCACTGGAAAAATCAAAGAACATGATTCTAACAGTGTTACCTGCCTCCTCCAAGTAGGTGTGTGCTCTGTGCAGCAGGTAGATGATGGCGTCCTCCACTCCAATACGGGGCTGGTAAGCAAACTGCAGGGGGTCCAGCGATGGTTCCACAACAGCACGCAGGTGTTTCAGGACCAGCCTCTCCAGAGACTTCATCACATGTGAAGTCAGAGCAACTGGTCTGTAGTCGCTGTGTGTGCTTGGATGTTTGGTCTTGGGCACAGGAACAAGGCATGTTGTCTTCCACAGGGCAGGGACAGTCATCAGGCTCAGACTCAGGGAGAAGATGTGCTGGAAGACCCCACACAGCTGTGTGGCGCAGTCCCTGAGTACTCTGGGGCTGAGTCCGTCCGGTCCTGCAGCTTTTCCCGGTCGTAGGCGACTGAACTCCCTCCTCACATCTTCTGTGGTGATGGCAACTGTGGACACAGAAGAGCAGAGAGAGAGATCTGATGGGGGAGGGTGGGGGGTTGTTAATGGAAGTTGGGGTAAGGGGGGCAGGGTGATGTTATTGATGGGAAGGTGAAACTGGTTAGTATGGTTAGGGGGAGGGGGAGGAGGAGGTACATTGTTGTTATTGACAGGTGTTAATGGTGCATCACAGGGAGGGGGAGGGGGAGGGTGGTCAGGGAGTGGACTATCAAACCTGTTGAAAAACAGGTTCAGCTGGTTGGCCTCCTGCAGATCTCCATCCATCAGCTGGTCGGAGATCCTATTGTGGCCGGTGATGGTTCGCATGCCACTCCATACCTCCCTCAAGTTGTTCCGGGCAAGTTGGCTCTCCAGCTTCCTCCTGTAGCTCTCCTTGCCCTCTCCAATCTTCTCCTTCACCTCTGCCTGGGCCCTCCTCATCTCCTCTCTGTCTCCACTCAAGAAGGCTGTCTTCTTTCTGTTGAGTGATGCCTTGATGTCCTTTGTCACCCATGGTTTATTGTTTGGAAAGCAGCGTATTGACCTGGTGGGGATTAGAGAATCTGTGCAAAAATTAACATATTCTGTGATACAGTCTGTGAGTGTGTCTACATCCTCACCCTGAGTGTCACAGAACACATCCCAGTCAGTCACCTCAAAACATCCCTGCAGGGTCTCCAGGGCTTCCGGTGTCCACCTCCGTACAGTTTTGGTGGTCACCGGCTGCCGCTGTACTGCTGGTATATACTGGGGTTTGAGGTGGACTAGGCTATGGTCTGATCTGCCCAAGGGAGGGAGAGCTATGGAGCTGTATGCCTCTTTAACATTAGCATACAGTAAATCTAGAGTTTTATTTTCTCTTGTTTTACAGTCCACAAACTGCTTGAAAGTGGGCAGAGTTGATTTCAGATTAACATGGTTAAAATCGCCAGAAATCGCTATGAAGGCATTAGGGTGCTGGGTCTGAAGCCTCGCGGTCACAGAGCTGATGACGTCAGTAGCCCGCGACGCCTCAGCCGAGGGAGCAATGTATACAACGAGTACAATGGCGTGAGAGAACTCTCTGGGCAAATAATACGGACGTAGACTCACCGCTAGCAGTTCAATGTCCGGGCTGCACACACGCTCCTTTACCGTAACGTGTCCCGGGCTGCACCACCGGTTGTTCACGTAGAGCGCAAGTCCCCCTCCTTTCTTCCTGCCGCTCTCGGTGCAGTTCCTGTCCGCCCGTACCAACTGAAAGCCGGCTAAACTCACGGTAGAGTCCGGTATGTTTGCGTGCAGCCACGTCTCTGTAAAGCACATTACAGATGCCTCACGAAACACACACTCGCTCTTTGTGAGAGATGTTAACTCTTCCATCTTATTACCCAGTGATCTGACATCACCCATGACGATAGAAGGAAGATACGGCTTGTATCTTCTTTTCCTCAGCTGTCTTCTTTTGCCCCCTCTGCTTCCGCGTTGTTTCCTTCTTAGTTCTTTGGGGATTTCGTGTCGCTGGCCATACATCCCGCTGTGCTGGAGACTCATCAGCTGATCCCTGGTGTAAACAATGGAGCCCTGGCGTGTTTCCGTCACGGCCGAGACGCGGCATGATAAAAGTGCTCCAAAAGCGATGAAGACCACGAAGAAAGTCCGAAAAAGACGCATTATTGAAGTGCCTGACCGCTTATACTTGATTTAGTACGAAGTAGAGTGTTTAGAGTAGAAATAAATTACGAAAAACAACTTAATACACCGCGGTGTGCGGAGCTTCTCTGGCTGGCTGCTACCGCGAGGCCGCGCTGGAAGCTAATAACACATCTTCATTAAAGTGAACAGCCTGAAACAGCCATGATCCAGATACTAGGACTGTCAGCAAACATTACCAACAACAGATTTAAGCTAATCGAATGAACTCAAAATTCATTAGTAATCCTGTACTCCTGTTAACCTCTCATTGTGATCAACAATTACATAATGCTATTAGCAGAAAAAGTGTCACTATTATTACAAAGGGGCAGCTAATTATCTACAGGTTTAGATTTTGTTAGCCACAACACCCACTGTTTTAACAGAGACAAAATGGCTGACATGGAACGACAGCTGAAGAGAAGCTGAGAAGCCTGAGATACAGGGGCTGCAAGCTGTGCTTCAACTGTTCCTGTTTAGACAATAAGAACAGATCATCACTGTCTTTTAAAATGTTCTGATCAAATCACATTAGTTTGTATATTTATATTACACACAGAGCTGTTGTTTCAGTCACATTCAGTTGTTATGTGTACAGTGGGTGCAGGAAGTATTCAGACCCCCTTAAATGTTTCACTTTGTTATATTGCAGCCATTTGCTAAAATCATTGAAGTTCATTTTTCCTCATTAATGTCCACACAGCTCCCCATACTGACAGAAACACACAGAGTTGTTGACATGTTTGCAGATGTATTAAAAAGACAAAGTGAAATATGACATGGTCCTAAGTATCAGAGCCTTTGCTGTGACTCTCATATATTGAACTCAGGTGCGTCCATTTCTTCTGATCGTCCTTCAGATGGTTCTACACCTTCATCTGAGTCCAGCTGTCTTTGATGATACTGATTGGACTTGATGAGGACAGACACACACCTGTCTGTATAAGACCTTACAGCTCACAGTGCAGGTCACATACTGGGTGATGACGTCCTCCTGCAGGTGTTACTGTGGAACAACTGCTCTGGATTGGGATGAGTCTGAATAGAACTTTGTTAGCTTTGTAAAGCTGTGTGGTAGTTAGAGAGGAACTGAAAAGAGTCAACTACAAGGAATACAGTTAAACATCAGGGCTCGTCCGGGACTTGAACCCGGGACCTCTCGCACCCTAAGCGAGAATCATACCCCTAGACCAACGAGCCATGTGTGCCCTCTGATCTTCATGTGTCAGCAGCTGAAACTGAAATGTAAATGAATAAAAGACTACTGTGCGCTATAGCTGTCTGGAATTAGCGACCTATCTACCACGCGTGTCACATGTGCTCGGAAAGCTCGGAAAGTGTGGACAAGCTGGAGGTGGAAGAGAACCGTCAGGAGAGGGATGAACAGCTGCCATGATATTTGTAATGGGACGTCAGGACTTTGTTTTGGTTTTCTTTCCAGAACAATAAAGGATCTGAAATGAAATGTGTGAAATGTTTGTTCCACCATTTTGAAGACTTGGATTAAATTATGCATTCTGGGAAATTTTTTTACATTTTTTTTTATTTTAGGTACTTTAGTAATCCCAGAGGGAAATTGTTTAAGGCCCCTAAACAAAAGACAGGTCCTCTGGCCAGTAGGTGGCGCAGTGTCTGTAGCATTTCAGCATATCAGCTGTGCAGAGTCAAATGTTCAGCATGACTGTAAGGTTTCATCCACATAGGATGAAGAATGAGGGAGATACAGCCACAGAAACCCTGTGGGGGTCTCAGCAGGGGTTAATTGTCTAGTTGTTGAATCTAGAATCTAGAATCTTCTAATACGTCAGACAAAAAGACATTTCCTGGGACACATCAGCTGAGTGTGTGTTTGTGCAGTGAAATACACTTGTTGTGAGGACTTGCATCAGTTTACTCCTCAAACATACTCCTGAAACTTCTCTAAGCTTAATGAACAATAAACACAGGTTCATGAAGCAGTGCTTCCAGCCAACGATCACACAGTTTAACACATCTTTGTTTTGTGTGGTGTTGTCAGACGGCAACCTTCGGGTTTCAAACTTGAAGCCCATGCGGAAGTGTCAAAACTTGTAATTCATGCCGCAACCACTGGGGGCTGGCTCCAAAAGCGAGTCATTTCCCATAGACTCCCATGTTAAAATGTCCGACTTCACAGCAGGAATGAACATGTTTACAGCCTGGTACAAAAAAATTCTGGTCTCAGATGATAGGTTCTCTTCTAGTGTCAATTGTATGGGGGTGATTTTTTTTTATATAACTTACTCGTTTTAATTATATTCGGACTTAAAATTCTGCATAATTATAGGCATTGCCACTTGAGCAGCAGAAGGCTGACGTATAACAGCACGAGTTTCCTGCTTTCACGATGGCCCGCCCCCAAACTCCACTCGTGCTCCCCCTCTTTGTACGTATTTGGAGTTTTTGGCGGACGTGATGCTTCCAACATGGCGGCTCCCACGAGCCTCAGAACGGCTCTTCAGAAACAAATGGGTGACATCTCACTCAATGGGTTTTGTCTTTCTTTAAAAGGAACCTCCTACAGATCTTTGAAGGCATGAATGGGAATTGAACCCATGATCTTTGGTTTACAAGACCAACGCCTTACCACTTGGCCACCACGCCTTTTTCTTTTAACTTCTGAATTGATCACTGATCGTGATCAACACACACAACATAAAACAGCAGAAGTCTTGTGATCCTACACTCAGAGAAACCACAACAGCATGCAGCTTTACCTTCAGGTCTAACAGCTGGGAGCTTTTTCCAGCATTATTCTGTCTCAGCATGATCATGGCTGACAGGACACACACATTTACATCAACACACACAGGCGGCCGCGTATGGATGAACACACTGACCCCTAAAACCAGATAAACACACACATCAAATCACATCAAACACACACACATCATTCTAGAACTGATATGTTATTAGTCAATAAAAACCCACAGCCACCCCACAGGTAAAGAGCACAGGACAGAAGAGACACATCCACAGGACAACACTCAGCAGTCCATCTTCACCTCAAAGAGAAAGGACAGTCAGTCTTTTGAGGACAATAATGTCCACATTTTAAACAGAGGACAGGTGGTTTGTAAGGATGGAAGTTAGGATGCTACAGTACATAACAGAAGCTCACAGGCAGACACGTTTTTTCCAGCATAGTAACGCCGTGTTACGTGGTCTGCGGTCTCTGCTTTGCTCATTGTGGAGTCACATGTGCTGTATTGTACTGTTTGTGAAAAAAGAAGGATAGTGTTTTATTACAAACACCACTGAAGCCTCCATGAGGTTGTTCTTGTATAGTTCCTATGATGTTTAGGTTACCATTGTAAGATCCAAACCAGGTGTGCAGTGTAAAAACAATACACTTCAGAGCTTCAGGGCATTTATTGTTCATTAAAAATATCTAAAGTTGGTTATCCATCAACAACAATGGAGAAATGACAGTGATGAATCAGCCTACAACTGAATTTACAGTAAGTTTGAATATTTGTAGGGGCATCGATCTTCAGTAATAACTGCTAATAATAATTATACAGAAGAAATGGTGCACTGGAGGAACAATAATACTTGATAAATACTGTACAGTGTGTGATGCACACTCTACTTTTAGGAACATCTAAAGTGTGAAGAAATAGGAGCTGTCATCACAATAAAGACGGACACAGTGCAACAGTCTGTTGCTAAAATGCTTCATCAAAAAGCATCGGAGCTCAGCGACAAAAGTTCAAGTAATAAAGCAACAAAAGCATTAAAGGATGGTCATCGTGTCTGTTATATCAAATATAGACATGAACGGTATTAAACTGGCTTCTGAAACTACAGCTATGAAGCTATAGCTATGAAGTTCAGCTCGTATTAAGGAAGCTGTGATTAAGATTTTATTTTACTTTATTAGGGCCCAAGCACGAAACGTGCGAGAGCCTGGATTTAAACTGAATGTTTATTAATGTTTAGAATTTATTAGGTTTTATTTTTAGTTTACGCTTACTACTTTACCTTTTTTTATATTTGTAACCTGTTTTTTGAGTATACATGGAGCACCTGGAATGAAAGCAATTTCCCCCTAGGATCAATAAAGTATTTCTGATTCTGATTCTGAAATGCAAGCATAAATGCATGTTACACCGTGTGGGCGGGGCAACGTCATGAAGTTGACCCTTCGCCACCATAGAGAAAGCTGCTGTGTTTCTTGATTTGTTCATCCTACCTGCCTCTTACTCTATCATGACATCAGCCCCTGTGCACCTTTTAAAACCCCCAAATCATCTGGCTCAGCAGCGCCCCCTGGAATGAGATCTGAGTCCCCGTTTGACCTACAGACATGAAAATTGGTACACATACGTATCACCTCTAGACGAGAAAAAAAGTCTCTTGGAGGTATCCTCTAAAACGCACAGGAAGTCCTGCATTGATCAGGAGGTGGTTTCGCTGATACCAGTCCACAAAGTTCTGCGTCAGTCCTCTGTACTCTGTGTCGTCGTTGTCAGTGATGAAACCAACAATCGCAGTGTTGTTAGAGAACTTCTGCAGCACACAGCCGTCAGTGTTGTTTCTGAAGACCCACAGTTCTGGGCTCTCACATATTGTTCAGATTCAGATTCAGATTCAAAAAATTTTATTTGTCTCTAAGTGAGCAGCTTGAAATATAAGACACAGTAAAAGAAGACAGAAAATCAACCAAAATCATAACAACAATTTTCGATCTGTAATTAATTTGCCCAGATCAGTAATCGATAGGTCAGTCCGGCCTCAGTGAGCATTCGTCCCTTGCAGGTGCATAGAGATCCTTCGACATCTCTTCCAGCTTGACAGATATTCCTTCCATTGAGATCTTCAAATGGTCGGACTGTCTTCCGATGTTGTCCACCTGCTTCCAGCCCTCTCCGGAGCGGGCTGAGATGTTGCAGATCAGCCCTTCCATCCGGTCCATCTTCTGATGTAATTCTGAGATCCGAGGTCCCATGAGCCCAGGGTCTTGTTTTGTGTCCACGCTTAGTGGTAGTGCCAATTTGCCAGCAGCGGCTTTTCCAACTTTTCGGTACAGCAGGACAGCTCCCACGCAATTCAGAAGTATGCCTACTACCAATATCCAATAGATGAATAGATCCTCCACATCTTCTAGGGTCAGTGGCTGGAGACATACCAGACGCAAGGTTTCCCAGGAATCACGGACATATCCACCAGCAAATGTCCCTTTAGGGCAGAGGGGTTCTCCCGGTGATGTCTTTCTTTGTGAGAAAAATGTTTTCCAATGCACTGAGCGACCAATTTATTAGCTCCATGTCAAAAAAATCATCCCAAGGATAGCAAAGCAGGGTGTTCAGGGAATAAAAAGTCACAAAAATCACAGGACAGGACAAGAGAGAACAGAGCTGAGCAGAGCAGAGCGGGAGCAGTCAGAAACACATCTGCACTCCTTGAAGGACAGATAAGAACATGAACATGTAAGAACTAATTAGCTAACCAGGTCTAAATGCATTCACTAGTTAACTAGTGCAATGTTTTGCCTTACTAGTGCAAGAAAAAATATTTAATATTAAGAAATGTAACAAATGCTGAACTGGCATTCCATACAACACTGACATGAGGTCCACATTGTCCTGTAATGTATGACTTATGCAACAAATAACAATTTCACTTGTGCTTACACCAGAATCGGTCCCGTCAGGTGATATGAACAGGACCCCCCCCCCCTCAGGTTCGGACAATATGTATATAATAAGTCCTCTATAAAAACACATAAATTCATTAAGTATGTATTCTTTATGTGTATAGGACCACTGTCCTCTGTGGACTAGCAGATACTGATAGAGACTGATACCATCAAGGCCACAGCAACAGTAACTGTAATGTGAGGAACTGGAACCACTTCTTCATCTGAACCATGGGGATGCCAATTTATAACACCTGAAACCACCTCCACTGTCTGCACACACAGGAAGTCTTAATCAATGCTCTCTGTTTCAGTTAACCTGTTTGCACAGAATTATTCTCTATAACAACATGTGGAGCCCGGATAGCTCAGTCAGTAGTAGCTCAGTTAGTAGTAGTTATCCAAACACAGTTTTCATTTATGTCCAATGTTGAGCTAATATAATGAAACATCAATGTAATATCTGTTGATATATGATAACCACTACACTACATTAAACAATCATTAATCATTAACATCACATTAAAGTTTCATTTTCAGAAAATAGCAGCAGCAGCCTGTCCAGTTCGGATCAACACTGATTGTGAATCAGTTTCAGCTGCTGTTGTGCAAATGGAACAGACAACAGGTGGAAATGAGAGGCAGTTATCAAGACAGCCCCTATAAAGGAGAGGTTCTGCTTCTCAGGAGGGTCACACCCTAATACAAGACCACTTCCTGTTATGCAACAAATACACTTTATGATTCAATGTTGAGCTAATGCCACAGCCACAAAAAGACATATCTAGACATGGAGGACAGTCTCCTCATGGAGGACAGTCTCCTCATGGAGGACAGTGATATGCAAAGTGTTCAATCTTTGTTGACACAGTTAGAAGAAATCTTTGTTCATATCTTTACCAATGTCAAACTAAGAAGAACATGTGCTTTGTGTTGTTCTTCCACCGACTGAATCATGAAAAATAAGAGGTCACACATGGCTCGTTGGTCTAGGGGTATGATTCTTGCTTAGGGTGCGAGAGGTCCCGGGTTCAAATCCCGGACGAGCCCTGATGTGTAACTGTATTCTGTTGGAGACCAACTCCTTGTTGTTGACTCTTTTCAGTTCCTCTCTAACTACCACACAGCTTTACAAAGCTAACAAAGTTCTATTCAGACTCATCCCAATCCAGAGCAGTTGTTCCACAGTAACACCTGCAGGAGGACGTCATCACCCAGTATGTGACCTGCACTGTGAGCTGTAAGGTCTTATACAGACAGGTGTGTGTCTTTCCTCATCAAGTCCAATCAGTATCATCAAAGACAGCTGGACTCAGATGAAGGTGTAGAACCATCTGAAGGACGATCAGAAGAAATGGACGCACCTGAGTTCAATATATGAGAGTCACAGCAAAGGCTCTGATACTTAGGACCATGTCATATTTCACTTTGTCTTTTTAATACATCTGCAAACATGTCAACAGCTCTGTGTGTTTCTGTCAGTATGGGGAGCTGTGTGGACATGAATGAGGAAAAATGAACTTCAATGATTTTAGCAAATGGCTGCAATATAACAAAGTGAAACATTTAAGGGGGTCTGAATACTTCCTGCACCCACTGTACACATAACAAATGAATGTGACTGAAACAACAGCTCTGTGTGTAATATAAATATACAAACTAATGTGATTTGATCAGAACATTTTAAAAGACAGTGATGATCTGTTCTTATTGTCTAAACAGGAACAGTTGAAGCTCAGCTTGCAGCCCCTGTATCTCAGGCTTCTCAGCTTCTCTTCAGATGTTTGGACGTTTCTGCTGGAACCTCTCATTTAATGACTCACATTTAGAACTTCTGACTTTATGTGGAGGAGGGATTGATTTTGGAATGAGGAAGCTGCAGCCTGGGATTCCACCACTAGATGTCAGCATTGCACAGCATTGGTGGTTCAGTTCAGATTGAGAGAATGCAAAGAGTGTGCAAAGCTGTCATCAAAGCAAAAGCTGGCTGCTTGGAAGAATGTCAAACATCAAACATATTCTGCTTGGTTTAACACTTGTTTGTTTGTTCACTGCATCATTCCACATGTGTTCCTTCATAGCTCTGATGTCTTCAGGATGAATCTACAATGTAGAAAGTCATAAAAACAAAGACAAACCACTGAGTGACTTTTGACTGGTACATTTAAAATGTCATCATATGTCCTAACCAGCAGGGGGAGCACTGATCATAAACTCTCTGTCTCACATGTTATTGTCATGTGTTTTTATGGAAGATGATGCTGACTGTTGTTTTCTTGCTTCTCTCTGTAAACAGCTTGTAAACAGCAGCTTCCCTGAGGGGAAGCTAATAAATGATGCTGTAACCTCTGGGACTTGATCTGCTGGGTGTGAGTCCACTACATTATCCATCCATCCTCATCCATCCAGCTACACCCTCCCTGTTAAAATGCAGGCTGGAGGATGCGGGCATCGATCCCGCTACCTCTCACATGCTAAGCAAGCACTCTACCATTTTAGCTAATCCCCCTTGTACAAAGGATCAATTGCAAGTCAATCAGGACTCACTGCACTACATGAAGTGTACTAGTGAACTATTGGAAGCATCAGACTTTTAATCTGAGGGTCCAGGGTTCAAGTCCCTGTTTGGGCAGAACACTTTGTACTCCCTCTTGCTTGTACACCCCTTCCCTCTCTGTTAATGTGCTTGGACAGAGCTCTGTGAACAGCCAGCCTCTTTGTGTCTTGCCCTCCTTGTGCAAGGTGTCAATGGTCGTCTTTTGGGCAACTGTCAAGTCAGCAGTCTTCCTGTGGTTGTGCAGCCTACAGAACTAGACTGAGACCATTTAAAGGCCTTTGCAGGTGTTTTGAGTTCATTATCTGGTTAGAGTGGCTCCAGGTGTCTTCAATGTTGAACCTTTTCACATATTCTCATTTCCTGACCTACTGAATGTGGGTTTTCATTGGTTGTCAGTTATAACCATCAAAACTAAAAGAAATAAACACTTGAAAGTAGAATATTATCAAAAGGTTGATTTATTTCAGTAATTAATGACTACAGCTGGACCAATGAACAGACTGTGGACTTCTCCATAGAGTGATCTGTGTAGACAGAACACCAGGATTACTGTCCAAACAAAAGGTTCCACTGAGATTTGAACTCAGATTGCTGGAGTCAGAGTCCAGAGTGCTAACCATTACATCATGGAACCTCCACTATGTGTAAAACTGCCTGGAAGAGAACCAGAGACATGTAAAGGCATTAACCACTAGTCTTAAATTGGAATATTTATGACACCATCAAGTGATGATCCTGTGTCAGGACGTTGACCTTAAATTATGAAACGACGAGGATGGGATTCGAACCCACGCGTGCAGAGCACAATGGATTAGCAGTCCATCGCCTTAACCACTCGGCCACCTCGTCTGTTTGATTAACATATGTTCACGGCTTCGAGTGAAAATATGCTGCAAAACTTGAACAAGGTCACAGCTTTTGCCTTAAACATAAGCATCTTGACAAACTTTGAAGGCCAGTTTTTGGAGTAGTTGTTTGGTTTCTCCATTGTACAGATCAGAGCATTCCTCACTGCACTGCACTGCATATATCCAGGGGTGGACTGCATGTGTCCAGGGGTGGACTGACTGCATGTGTCCAGGGGTGGACTGCATGTGTCCAGGGGTGGACTGCAAATATCCCGGGGAAGCACTGCATATATCCAAGGGTGGCAGTAACTGATTACAAATACTCAAGTTACTGTAATTAAGTAGTTTTTCTGGGTACTTGTACTTTATTTTTAAGCCAGTACTTTTACTTGTACTTAAGTACAAATGTAACAAAATAATGTACTTCGCTATTTTTAACATCACAATTCGTTACTGAGTACACTTATTATTTTGAATAATGACCGGCCTTTTCTTAACCAATAAAGATACCAGTTACAAACTGACCAACATGGCTGACATTTGACTGACTGACAGACAGTCCGTCCTATGACAGCCAGGTGCACGGTCACTGAAGGGGACATCTGATTGGACCCTTGGCCCTGATATAAAAACCGTGTGACGCAAACGACGGTCAGACCCTCCTTCATCAGCTTATGAGAGGTAAGACGCGGTTTGCTCCTCCTGCTTGTTGTTAGCTTCCTAGCTTAACATATCCATGCTGATAATGTTGCTACATGTTTAAAAACGTGTCATACATTGGTGTTATTGTGCAGTGTGGAGATAATGATGTGCTGTGTGTATTTGTCCAATAACCTGCTCTGCTGTGAGTGTAATGGTTGGCCTGTTTAACATGTGCTGCTGTTTCAAATGTGCTGAGCTCTGTTGATGGAATGTTCTGGAAGAAATGTCTCTTAAAGCTTTTTGGAGGTTATGGTGTGTTTTACAAACGGTCTGTGCCGTGCTGGTTTGTACAGACAGGCGTGGCTGCTAGCGGGTGGCTGCTAGCCTGTGGCTGCTAGCCTGCTAATGGAAAAGTACTGTGGCTTATGTTAATCAGCAGGTGCTAAATGGAGCAGGGCTCATTCATTTTAACAGTGAACTGAGAATATAAGCATTGCTTAATATTGCTGAAGCTCTGTAATGATGTGGCAGTTTCATGCTGTCTTCTCTCTGCATATTGCTAATATTAAATTAAATTAATTAAACTTAATTTAAATTATTAAAGTAGTTAGTGTATTTTGCTGCATGTGAAAGGCTAACAGGGTCAGTGAGTCCTAATCATGTGTGGTTTCATATTAATGTGCTGCTTTGGTGCTATAATGCTCTCAATGAATGAAGTTGTGTGGGACAGTGTAAAAGCATCAGTGCAGCTGTGACTGGGTAAATGACTGTGGTCTGCCATGTTTGGTTACTGTGGTTAGTGCAGTGTGTTGTGACTGAAAGTGTAATAAGGAGAGGCCATAGATGATGAGTGCTGTGTTAAAGCACACTGTCATCACCTTGGTAGCATTAATATGTGGGACAGCCTTTTTACTAATTGACAGATGTAGTTCTTGTGTGTGTTGCGTGTTGTTCTGCTGCTTCTGATGCAAATGTGTGCTTCACTCTTTCATCACTGGCAGTTTATATGATTTAAATCAGGTTGACAGACTGGTGTTTATAGTAAGTGTGTAATGTGGCTGAGGGACAGACTAAAGCTGTGAGAATGCACCTGCTGCTTGTTCTTGGTGTGAAAATGTGTGTGTGTGAAAATGTTACTTTTGAATTATTAGTCAGTTGGAAAAAATATTCTCCCTTGCTGTCAAAGTAAATAGTGGCCAGTATAGAGTAATAAGAGTAATCAGAGTAAGTAATTCTCACGAAATACTAAGTGGTATCAAGAAGTATGAAAAAAACATATAAAATAAAAAACATAAAAAAACTATGAAACCTGTAGTAATATACAAATGGTCCACCAGAGGGAGCCAGAGTGAGGAGAGAGAGAGAGAGAGGATTTTTATGTTCTGTGTTATTTAAATGTTACTTATTAAATTGTATATTAAATCGTTCTTGTCTCTGTGTTCTTAAACTCTTCTAACCTTGTTACATCATGTGTTTCATCACCTATTTATAATTGAAGTAAACTTTTGAACAACTTCTCAGTGACCACAGTAAATCATTTATTGTTCTGTTATGTACAATATTTACAAAGACACAGTTTGAACATTTCTAACTATTTACCAGTGGGCATTATGAAAATGTACAGTTTATTATTTATAAAGATCAGCAGAAAATACTATTCACAAAGAACATATATATAAATGTTTGGCTGAGCAGGAGTCCTTGGTGCTGCTGGACTGGATGATGTCACGGTGAAGACCTTGGAGTCCTCTGGCTGTGAGTGGGACATCTGGGGGAGGGGGGTGTCTGTCTCCTCTGTCCACCACATCGTCCATCAGGGTTTGCAGAGCTGACGATCGGCGGCTGCCATGTTACTAAAGATGTTTTTAAAAAGGGCAAAAATAAAAATAATAACTTCCACAGAGCGGCTTCCAAAGCAGCTTAAAATATGAAAAGCTATAAAATATGTATCCTCACCCTCCAAAGGTGATGATGGTCAGTACACCTCCTCCAGGACAGACAGCTGGTCCTGCAGGGAGCCCCACTCTCCTCCACCCAGCAGTAATTCTCTGGTGCAGTGACAGACCTGATGCTTAATGACACATTAAAGCAGTGCTTTCAGGGTTATTTGCAGGGTTCTTACACATGTAGCTATTTAATTTAAAGTATTAAAATTACAAACAGACCCTGTATCAAGTCTTACGATTGAATCAAATATAAATTACATTTAATCATATTTGTCTATCTACTGGTTATATATCTAGTGTTTGCTCAGTAACTGGTATATTAATTATGATTAATAATATGGTTAAACAGCAGCTTACCGTCACCTCCCCACTGCGCTCTCCCAGCCTGAAGAAAATGAGCCGTCACTGGTTTAGCTGCTGCTGGAGCCGCCTCTCCTCTTCCTCCAACAACAAATAAATATATTAAAAAATTCCAAATTTCTAAATCCACACTGTTGTCCCGCTTGTTGTGTAGTCCGTGTTGTGTCGCTGTCGCTGCTTTTGTTTTTCCTGGGGCAAAATTTATGACGTCGCGCCACAATCAGGAAGTGCTTTGAAGGCCAGACCGTCCCATTTACCAACGGTTGAGGATCCTCCGGAGGATCCTCAGGAGGACGCGACCGTGTAGGCTGCGTCCTCCGAAGGATGCAGACCCTGAAATGAGACACAGCTATTGTTGCACTGATTAACCTCAACCACACACACCTGTGTGAGCCGCACCATCATTCTAACAGTTCCATTGTTACACTGAGTGACAGCAAAGCAGTGAGCCCCCTGCTGGTGATCAGCTGCATGTACCAGAAGCAGACAGAGATTTCTGATATGATGTTAAAGGTGTCACAGAGGAGGATCCGACTGTCTGACCTCTGATTCTTCTGTCAGCATCAGACACATCACAGTTTGATCAGTTTTCAGATCACACACAGCAGCATCAGTAACACTGAGCAGACATTACACACTCCATCAAACACACACACACACTGCTCACTTATAACAGGGATAATAAGTAAAGTTCTTTACAATAAATTCACATTCACATGTTATTATCACTTCACACATGGCACAGTATATATGGCAGAGAGTTAAAGGTGGAATATGTAGTCGGAGTTAATACCAAATATTGACACTAGGGGGCAGCACTTCAGCCTCCATCCACTGCTGCACTACCAGCACCACTCTCAGTGCTTTTTGTTTCCATTGACTGTACAACATGATTCAATCCATGTTATTTATATGACAAACTATGTGTAGTGTTTCTATGTGTGTAGCTGACATGTTGCTCAGCTTCCATTGGACACATATACTAGATGGAAGCTGCAGCAGGATTGGCTGATGACTGATCACAGGTGTGAACAATCAGCCGGTGACGAGTGGAGCAGGAGCAGCTGCCCATGCTGCAGAGACACAAACAGCAGCAGCACTCTGTGACCCATGTCCACTCTGTGTGTCCTCCAGACAGTCTTAAGATTAAGATTAAGAAACCTTTATTAGTCCCACAATGGGGAAATTGCATTTTTGCAACAGCAGATACAGACAGCAAAGGATAAGTTAAGAAAAGATATATATGATAAAATAAACTACCAATAAAATATAGAATAGAATCATCAACAGTTTACACATGAACAGTTATTGCACAGGTGAGTGGAGGGAGAAGTGGTCTGTAAGAAAACTGTACATAGTGCATCAGAAACTAAATAAATAATGTACAGGGTCAGTATCATCCTATCTGGTGGTAAAAGTCTTTCTCCCCGTCGGGGAATCGAACCCCGGTCTTCCGCGAGACAGGCGGAGATACTATCCACTATACTAACGAGGAATGCTGACAAACACTATCTGTCATAGCAGCAGCCACCTGGTGCGGTCATGTGTCAGCTGGGGTGTGACGGAGTGGCTACGTCAGTAACTGTGGGCAGACTGCAGGTGTGTGTGCACCCAGACACACACAGGTCCCAGCTGAGAGCAGCCGGACCTTCCTGTCCCCCTGTCCATCGCTGTCCAAGGTGAACCGACACCACCAGACCACAGGGCCATTATTTATTTAGCAGGAAAGAAGAAGATGCTCTGCAGCATTCAGGTGTGTTAACACAGTGCAGAGAGAGGAAGACATGAACAATGGTGTCAGAGCAGCAGCTGTTGCTGCATCAACCTGGAAATCAAACTGTTTATATATATGCACAAACTGTACGTTCATAAGTCACATGACATGCACACTGTAAATAAAAAGGAAACCACATATTTTTAAGACTCTTAGAACACAGACAGAAGTATGAATTATATATGGTTACAATCAAAAATAACTGAATGCAAATAAATGATTTTGTGGAATTTAAATCAAAACCTAAAAACACCAGAATCAGCAAATCACATGTTTGCATTACAGTGGTCCCTCCTATAACCAGTTCACCTCTCACCTTGTTTTTCTCTTACAGCTCATTGAGTTCTGGTCCGGATAGTCCGTAGACCAGTGTCAGTCCATCTCCAGAATGCAGAATGCTGCTGAAAACAGGTTTGATCTTTGGTTTCATTCTGTAATACTGGACTTATTTCCTACGAAGGTTTGAACTCTGACAGTGTTTAAACAGAGAGAACGGAGTTTAAAGTGTGCAGTGAGGGGTTCACAGCCTTAAAGCATCTAGAATAATCAAACATGGAGCTGACTACTTCCAGAGCTCCGCTGTCATGGCTCTGCAGGAGGCCAGCACCTGGTCGGCATGTTCGAGGACACCAACCTGTGCGCCATCCATGCCAAGAGGCTCACCATCACGCCCAAAGACATCCAGCTGGCCCGCTGCATCCACGGAGAGAGAGCTTGAAGTGTCCGCGGCTCCTCAAACCACAGCGGCTCTTTAAGAGCCACCTCAGTGTCCTCTAAAGAGCGGCTCCTCATCCTCTGCCTCTGCTGCTCATCACTCTGTCTGATGCACAGAATAATCAGTCTCTTCTGAAATAAATATCATCTTTTATCTTTTGTAAGATGCAGTGTAATAATACACATGTTGAACTCTTCAAGATGAATAATGGTCCGTCTCAGGGACATTTATTTATTGGTTGGTTCAAGGATGTAATATCAAACTGACACCGAGGAATATTTAACAGGAAACTATAATAAATGTTTTACAATAAATACATAATATCATTTATAAATAGCTTTAATAAGTATAGGTTTATTATGTGTAAAAGCATGATGACCTATGGAATGATAACACTAAAAAACTCTGCTGCTCCAGGAACGGTACAGGCGGTGACTCCTGCAGTCCGCCATCAGACTCATCTTCACTGTGATCTGCTTGTAAATGTCTAACACAGCAACATTTAAACTTTGCCTTGTTGGTCCTATCATGAGCTACATATTTACAATAAATGTGTTTAGTGTTGGTGGAAGCAACAATACTCCAGATGACCAGAACATGTTTTAAAATGACATTAACAGTGAGAAATGTAGGTAGAAAATAATCATTTGTACACATCAAATATTTAGTAGAAAAATCCCTGAATGTGCTTTTACTCAGTTTGCAAATGCAGCTGTCACCTTAAGAAGAGTTTAACAGCAACTCACTGTACACACCTGAACACAGATCTTGCAGTGTGAGCAGGTTTTGGATGCACTTAACCCTCAGGTCACTGTGGACTTCTTTGTCCAGTGGGTATTTTTGCCTCTTTACCCGGCACCATTGTATCTGTGTTGGTGCATATGGCACAGTTTGTGTAACAGAGACTCTCTCTAGACACATTGTCCAGTGTTATATGGTTTTGCAGTGTTTCCACTTGAAAGGATGACTCTTTGTGACTGAAGGTCAGCTGGACTCCACTCAGTCATCGCTTTATTTCTGCTTTGCTTTATTGAATCTTGTAGTGTCAGAATCAGGTTCAGATCAGATCAGATCAGGTGAAAAACCTCAAAAAAACATACAAACAAATGTTCAGAATTGAAAGATGAAAGTGACAGTGCATATTTTAGCAGCTAGCTTAGCACGCTATGCAGGTAAGTGCACTTTAAATGAAGGACTGTATTTGAACAGACAGTTTGTGTAACCAGTTCTAACAGTATAAAAGTGAATTACAGTATAATAATGATGAAATCTGGACCAGAACCAGAAGAAACCAAATTGGACAGGAGCCACTGTGCTGAGCAGCAATAATGAGGCAGACACAAGAGGAACAGTTGAGCAGCCACTCTTATATTATTACAAATGACAAGATCATTTGTCTGGTTTGTACAAAAATATCAAATAACTCAAAGAGTTAGGAAAAGAAAAAGAAATAGTGTGCACACTATAAAAATGACAGATTTCCCGTTGGGGCCCTTAAACCAAAATCACAATGGTCTCAGGTATATGGGTTGTAGAGTTACGGCAGTTCACCTTGTTCCAAGGATGCTTGTTCTGTGATGTAAGTGTGAATGGGTGTGTATACGTGGATATCTACTCGGTGCTGGAATCTCTTCAGGGGACTTGGCTCGCCATCGGTTTCAGCACAGATGTTGGTCCTGGACAACATCCGTCCTCAAAAAAACCCTGACCTACAGACCAGGTCAGAAAATGACATTCAACACCATGAATTCTCAGATGCATCATTCAGGACATCAAATGTCAGAAACATAAGTCTTTCCATGTAACTCTGACATTAATCTTAATCTCTATTCAAATCTCTAATCTAACTTTCAGTTGTACAACATTCAGTACATCTAAGTATATCATTTCTGAGAACTTGGCATTAAAGTGCTCAAACATTCACTACTGTTCATGTGAGCAGTGTTTCAATAACACTTATGGTCTTATGGTCTTTTTATACCTGGCTACATCTGCCACTAATGTCCCTGAACATGTTTGGATTCCACAGCTTTAGTTTGAAGCAGTATTTTACTAATAATTTATGCTTTTACCACATGTTTAAAATCGATCTTATCAAAATAACTAAACACAAAATAAACGTGTAAAAGCGCACATTTACGGAGCGTCATTGAACGCACCGCGACAGCGCCACAAAGATTTAGCGCAGTTAAACGCAGCGATCGTAGCGCGCTCTGACCGGCTGTGCTTCAGGGTTGGTTCAGAAAGGTCCACAGCTGCGTGGTAGCGCTGCAGCGTCTCTCTGAGTCTTTCTCTGTGTCTTTGCTTCTTTTTAACGTCCCGGGCAGGAGCAGGTGAGTGATCGCAGTTCCGCCGACGTCACAGGTTGAGGAGAAAAAGGGCAATCGGGCAGTTCAACACAAATTTTAGAATTCAAATGTAAATGTTTCTGATCCATCACCAGAACACTGGGAAACACATTTACTACCCTTTGTGTCATCAGGGACAAAAATGTCCGCTTCTAAAAACTGCTCTAAAAACTGAACAGATTCATATTTTTCTGCATCAATATGTGGAACAACTTCAGGACTGCTCAGAACTACCAAACATGACATCATTGGAGGAGTTTAACGCTTTAAATGCCAGGTAGATTGCATGATGCAAATATTTCATGTAAACATGCACAAAACAAGTTATGTTACAAGTTGGGAGGCTCAGGCATTATTTTATATCTGTCATGTCAAAGTTTATCCAAAATATTGAGTTGGAGTTATTAGTGTTTGTATTGCAGCAGTTTTAAATGGTGTTTTCCACTTAGGTCCATTAACTCCTATTATAATACTACATTTTAATATCAGAGCCATAACAACATGGAATCATGAATTTCTTAATGTAAGGGTTTCATTTGTGAGGACATGTCAAAGTTCATGATCATAAATTCAGCTTCACATTCTTCATTTCACTGCTTCTAAGACAAAAACATGTTCTGACCTGAAATCACAGTCAGTGATTCAAATGAAAGTGAAACATCATCAACATTTAAAGCACAAAGTTGAAGCTGCTGTCACTTCCACACACTCTGCTTCTACACACAGCACAGACTCACTGAGGAACCACGAGACCAGAACCTGAACCCAGCATGTAGAGGCTGAGTGAATGTGGTGCTGAAGGTGTGGAGGTGGATCAGTGTGTCAGAGGAGACTCTGTAGAAGGACAGAGTGCCAGCAGGACAGTCCACATACACTGCTGCTCTGTCAGAGACAGAGGAGGAGGAGATGGATGTTACTCTGTTATTGTGACGGACAGAGTAACGACGATCAGAGCAGCTCAGACTCCAGGACTGATTGTTTCCTCCAAACCTGCAGTCATCACTGTCTCCTTTCCTTCTGATTCTTCTGTAACTCACTGATATTTCAACCCTTCCTCTCCACTCGACCTCCCAGTAACAGCGACCAGTCAGAACATTTCTACACAGCAGCTGAGGCCACCAGTCAAATCTGTCTGGATGATCAGGATATGGCTGCTCCTCCTCCACACATGTCACCTTCCTGTTGTTGTCAGACAGTTTGAGCTTTGTGTGCACTGAGTTTGTGTCGACTTCAAGTTGACAGAAATCTGATGGAGAGAAAAAGACACAGCTGCAGTTTATCATCTGACACATCTGATGGCTTCATTCTGTCTTTACTGACTGATGTGTTGTTCATTCATACAAAGTTTATCATCAGACTTTTTGTCACTAATGTTTGAATGAACAAACACACAACTATCAGCTTTGTGTTCAAACACAAACTGGATATTTGCAGCAATGTGAGTAAAGACAGACGACACATTTAGAACATGAGAAGAACAGCAGCATCAACTGTATCATTGGATAAAGAGCATCATCCAAAAGCCCCATACAGGAACACACACAAACACACACACACACACACACACACACACACACACACACACACACACACACACACACACACACACACACACACACAGATTTTCAAAATAAAAGCCTCCAAATCATTACACACCTTACTAGGCCTGGTAAACTACACACAAGCCACCCAGAAATATGCAGACACACACTATACACACCTGCCAACACACAGACACACAAACATGGATTTTCAAAATAAAAGACCCTGCACAATAACAGGATATGGCTGACGTGTAGATTTTCAAAATAAAACACTTAAACATGTTTTAACATGCATTAGGGAGTGTCCCCAACCCCCCCCCCACCCCCCCCCACACACACACACACACACTTACACAGACACACACACACATACACACTTACACAGACACACACTGATTTTCAAAATAAAAGCCTCTAATTCATTACACAGCTAACTAGCGCTAGCCACCCCTACAAATTATACATCAAATCGACCGGCTCGGTCAGGACTACTACCCTCTGAGGTTTGGTAGCGATCGGATAAACGGTGTTTGAAAAAATCCAGAAAAACTGCGATCGACCCTCCCCACAGGCATCAAATCACTGTCAAAACTTTGAAGGCATGGCGTTTGGGCATGCTTTCACACAGAACCTTCATTCAAAATGTAAAATGTAGATAAACATTAGACCTCTGACCTATAGAGTCCCCATGTCTGTGCCACTTTTTGTTTTGACAGGCAAGCCACTTAAGCTGACCTAACCCCCCTCATAGGAAATAATGGGAAACTGGTGAGATCCCTGACAAAACCCAGCTAACTTTGGAAGCCTATCAGTCTGGCATGCCTCTACACAGAACATTCATTTCAACTGCAAACTGCTCATAAGGAGTTGGACTTTATCATACTGAGTCCTCATGTTCATGTCTTTTACCAAACTTCATAAAATAGCAGCCAAAGTCACATCCACATCTTTAGGATTCCTCCATTCAGAATGAATGGAGAAGCTTGGGGCCTATTAAACCTTATATAAAACCAATCAGAAACACTGTAAAAGCATGAAATGTCATCAGTGGCATCTTTCACATCTGCCGGTGATCAGGAATGAGGTTTGGTGGTATATAATGGGGCGGACCGGCAGCAGAGTGTGGGTGAGCGCGCATTGGCCCACTCAAAATGTCTTGTGAAATTTTCTAGGTTATATAAACAATAGTTATTTCTATTTTCTTTCCTGTTTGGTTCTTCTGTCCTTATGTTCCTTTCTTTGGTTGGGATTGTTGGTGCATTATCATTGAGGGTTTTTCCTGTAGAACAGACCAAAAGTCCAGTTCATATGTTCACTGGGCCGAAGCCTCTGTCATAAAATCAATAATGTCATAATATGCCACCAGTACTGTTGTCCACAGGATGAAATCACACATTTAAAAATGATTATTATTTATATATATTTAACATTTCACCACAAGATGGCAGCAAACATGGTCAAACTCTCACCCTGTTTTGCCAGTGATCTGTGTTTTTTTTTTTATTGCCCATTTCTAAAATGGCAAGTGTGAGTAAGAAAAGGAAGGTTGACAGCGAAGGCCGAAGTTTCAGGACAAGTGGAAATGGAAGAAGAATGTGAGGGCAAGACATCTTGCACATTGAAACCTGTGTTGGAGCCAGACCTGCCCCCTTTACTGCAGCTGAGAGCCCAGTCTCTTCCTTCTCATCAGAGGTCCCTCGTTAATTGCGGGGTTACGTTCCAAAAATAACCCGCAAAAGGTGAAATCCGTGAAGTGATGGGCTTTATTTTTTACAGTTATTCTAGATGCTTTAAGGCTGTGAAGCCCTCACTACACACTCTATACTCCTTTCTCTCCTGTTCAAACACTGTCAGAGTTCAAACCTTCATAAAAATAAGTCCAGTGTTACAGAATGAAACCAAAGCACAAAGCAAAATAAAAGGAAATATAATAACTGAAGATTAAACAATGGTTTGTGAAATGGAAGTTGTGGCGGCTGCACTAAGATGAATGATAAGTTAATGTGGTCTGTTCAGAGCTGTCAGTAAAAGCTTGTTTAACTGGTTTCGGCTGTCCCGCCTAACAAATGAAGAGAAATGACAAAAGTTTTTCTCTTTAGTATGTGAACAGGAAGTGGCCGGTATTTTCCCTCCAGCTGAGTTTCGGGATTCTGTATGGAAGGCTTCCGCTTTTTTCCCATGGAAGAAAAGAGGACTGCCTCATGGATACTGTCAAAGTTATTCACATAGCTAAAACACTCATTTAAAAGACGACTGGACATACTTTCTATCTACTGACAGGGCGCCGCCATGACAGTTGGAAAGCTGCCCCGTGATTGGTTGAATGGAAATGCTGCATTGTGCTGAAAATCAGGGCGTTTGTAGCAGATTGGGAAAAAAGGGAAGAAGCGGTGCAGGGAAACATGGCGGATAACGTGTTTTGTTACTAATTGATTAAAAACTTTAAACAGAGACCCCGTGTGAAACTTATTTTGGTGGTAACTCGTTTTCTTAAACAGTGGCGTTTCTCGCCCTAACCCTAACCCTAATAATGCTGCTCACAGCTCAGTGTCTCAGTGTCTTCACTCTTCAGTCCATCAGTCCAGTCTGACCCTTTGGATGAGATTCTTTGTGTCTGAGTCCTGCCTGCTTTTGGACTGTGGAGCTGTTTCTTCCTGTGTTTGGACCTTTTCAACCCTTTGTGGTCTCTTATTGGATTTTGTCTTTTGTCTGCTTTGGTTGTCTCTGTTATGTCCCAGGCTGAGGGGAAACCCACACACAGCATGTCTGCACCTCCCCACTCGTCCCCACTCTCAGATCGGCAGCTACACAGGCTGGTTTCAGTGTTAGGCTGCAGTTCATGAACTCAGAGCTGAGCAGTGCCCAAACAAACACAGAGACACTACAACACACTAAAGCTCCCTAACAAGAGAAAAAAGGAAAACCAATGACAAAGCTGGAACCTAAAACTCCTGCTGGGGAGTAATAAACTCCAGTAAACACCAAAGAAATCCAACCGCCGAGGCTGCGCTACAACAGCTCTGATGGACTGATAGAACACTGACTCATGCACAATAACATGAGGAAAGACTGAGTCAAACTTACACTTCCTCAGCCCAGGTTTTAACCTCTGCTCTCCACCATGCTCCACCCTGCAGGAAGAAACACAGTCAGAATGATTTTCTAACCAACATGAGTCCAAACTGCTGATCAACATGAAGCAGAGTTCCTCAGTTTGTCAGAGACACACAAACAGACTGAAACTCATCTGTGTCGACTCCAGAAGAGTCTCTCCTGATCTGCTCTGTGTTTATTCATGTCCTCCATTCTGTGAAATATTGCTCTCTGTCAGTGCTTTACTGTAAAATCCTCTTCATGCAGCAACAGTGTAGGTTTGATCTCAGCATTGTGCATTTATCCAAAGCAGCAAACAAGCCACACTGTCTCTGACTGTTTGTTCCTTTCACTCTATATGCAAACACAAGCCTGGTTCACATGTGTCATGGATGGAAGAGTTTCTGACACACTTCAAATAAATACATTCACTCATGTCTGTGTGTAGTTGTTACAGTGATAATATTGTAGTGTCTCCCTGCTCTCTGTCTCTGACTGAAGGAACTCCTCCTTCTACCATTGTGTTGTTGTCTCCTCTGAAGCTTCACATATGGATTGTTTCAGGAACATTTGTTTGTGGAAATAATTCAGTGGTTCTTACAGCTGAGGACATTAATAAGTAGGGCATCATTTTGTATTTGATCTGCACTAAGTGTGACTGAAAATCAGTCTGTTTGTATTTTGACATGAAGAACGTGTATAAAGAAAAGTGAAGTTAACATGATGGACACTTAATGATGGAGGAAGATGAACATCAGGGATCAGTGATTATTTCTTCTCTGCAGTTTCAGTCCATCCATCAACAGCTGTGGATATATGAGCTAAACTGACAGACTGAGGAGGACTCATGCTCTGTGGTCTCTGTGTACCTGAGAGTCTTCAGACTACAATCTGGACTGTTGAGTAAAGCAGACAGCAGCTTCACTCCTGAGTCTCCTGGATGATTGTAGCTCAGGTCCAGCTCTCTCAGATAGGAGGGGTTGGAGGTCAGAGCCGAGGCCAGAGAAGCACAGCCCTCCTGTGTGATCAGACAACCTGACAGACTGGAGGAACAAAACATGTCATGAACTCAAGAAGAAAGAAGGAAAATCCAACAGATCTTCAACATGAACATGAAGCAGAATTTAACTGATGATCAACAAGCTGGATCCTGACCTGAGAGTCTCCAGTCTGCAGTCTGGACCCCCTAATCCGTGAGACAGCTGCTTCACTCCTGAATCCTGCAGGTCGTTATTATCCAGATCCAGCTCTCTCAGACTTGAGGACTGGGAGCTGAGGACTGAGGACAGAGCTTCACAGCTTCTCTCTGAGAGGTTACAGCTGCTCAGCCTGAAAGAAATGAAATGTGTACATTTAACAATACTGAATAATTGTAAGAAGTAGAGCAGTGCAATGAAAAAAAACAATTCTACAACATGAAAGGACACTATTGTCTAAGCTTAGTAATGTCAGTGGTTATAATTTGTGAATTATGTTTGTACATTTTTTATTATTAATCATCTGTCATTTCTATGGCAGAGAACAGGAATCAGCCAATCAGAAAAAAATGTATTGTTGCCAGGTGAGGTCTGAGATTCAGCTGCAAGCACACCGTGCAGCAGACGTTATGGCATATAGGGCAGGCCAGGAGTGAGAGACAGGGAGCGGGTTTCCTTCTATATTGATCCTCCCTCTGTGTTTCAGTCACTTCATGTGAACTGATTGTGTGCTGATCAACACAAGCAGACACATCAGCACAGATTCATGTGAACTAAGTTACCTGTTGTGCAGCTTTTTTTGGAGGCTTTGGGTAATCTGTTTCTAATCTGTTTAATCTGATCTGTTCTGTGAAGTCTCTAAAACCTGACAGTGCAGCTGATGGCCTCATTGGGAATACAGTGAAACAGAAATGTGGTTTTTGTGGTTAAAGTCATGGTGGCACAGAGGTAGACAGTAACAGATGTAAACATTTTGTTCTAATAACCTGTTAGTGTAGTGCCACCATGAGGCTGACAGAACTGTTTCATTTTCAGTTGGTTTTATATTTGTCATCATGGCTTAAAATAAATAAGGAGTTATTGAATCTCTCAGTGATAGTTGTTGAGTTAACCCTTTACTTCTGTCAGTATAATAGCTGTTGAAATCCACCAGAATGCAGGAAATGGCTTCTACTTCATCCAAAATGTTCTGGGGGAGGTAACTCTGATACTTTTCCACATTAAAACCATACAGCCTGTCCTTATTAGCTTTAGATATGATTCCAGCCTCAGACCTTTATGGTGTATTTCCAGGCTATTCTTTAAGGTCAGTGACTTCATATTGTTCATCTTCAGCAGTTTCTGTTTCATAACTTCCTAATGTTCAAAGGTTTTCTACTTTTCACAATAAAACAGCTTCATCTATTCAAAGTGTTTCAGCAACTTAAATTCAGACTGCAGATTCTCCAGCAATTCAGAGCAATCCTTCACATCATTCAGAGCAATGCTTCAGCTGCAGCAACCAAACTCACATTTTCTGCAGGAAATGCTTTCTAGTTAACTTTGTGTTCATAGTGTGTCAATTCATATTTTCGTCTTGTTTAATGAGTTGCAGTTTAATGTTATAGATGTACTTGCACAATCCATCATCATTTAATCTCTTGAGTGAAGCCTACATCTAGAAGGTTTCATTCCTAAATGTGTTTTGTTTGTAACCCAGTTTAAAATCCCCACATGTTTTAATGAGTGTTGATCATTTCAGTTCAAGTTTAAATGTGTAAGCATTTAAAATGTGATTTAAAAGGGTAAAAAGTGTTACATGTTTGTTGTGTTATGTTAAAGAATGTTGCTGAAAGATGTTCCCACCAGCATAGATGGGGTTAATAACAAGTGACAGGACCGTGAGCACAGTGTGACACAGACTAGGAGAGGTGTGTCGGAGAAACATGTGTAACACAGAGATTTTCTGTCTTCATTTCTAAGTTAGCAGTGCACAAAACGGTGTGTAACTTGTGTCTTAAGGTTGTTGACAGGACAATCTGTGAGAAGAAGTCTAGCAGCATACTGAGAGGCGGGAAGACTTTCGCCTGCTGCGGTATATGTCAGTCTGTAATCATTTAAGTTGCTGCTTTATAGAGTGTATTAAGGTGTGGGGGCCACAACTTTTGTTTAAGTGACCTTGAGGTTGGTAAACTGAGTTTCTGAATTCATTAGAGGGTTAAGAAAAAAGGTTATATTGTGTTTTTGCCTCCAAACAGCTGGAGTGTTTTTCTTTAAAAAAGTGACATTTTATGTTTAAGGCTCCAAAACAATATTCTAATTTTATTTTCATGTTCTTAGTTCACCAGCATTAACCTTTTCTTAAATAACTGAGAATTATTTTTCTAAAACCTTGTGTTGTGTTACTTATTACTCACCTGAGAAAGGGCAGTGATTCAATTGCAGAGACATATGCAGACGTAGTTAAGATCTTCATTAAAAATATAATTTAAAGATGGCCATTTGATTGATGGGTCAAACACTGCACTTGTGTGTATTAAAGGGACATCCAAGATAATAATTAAAACTGAGTTAATCAGGGTTAAGAAACATTGGATAAATACTTTAAAAGAACCTAAAAGCCTGCCCTCATCTGTAATGTGGTGAGAGTTGCTCCTCTGGCACTTCCTGTGTTTTTCATTTCTTGCTCGTTTCCTTGTTTTTGTTCTTTCCAGGCGCGATGGTCCAGCTGGGTGGAGTCGTGGCTTCTTCTCACCTGGGTTCCGTTTCCCGTCATTCCGCCGGCTACTTAAGCGCCGCCTCCCTTCTCCTCGGCGCCAGTTCTTCACTGCTATTTTCGTACTAAGCAACCAGCCACCTTTCTGTCCGTTCTAAGTGACCAGTGACTTACCTTGTTTTTTGCCTAGGCCTCCAGCCACGCCACCCGGTTGTTTCTCGCCCTGGACCTGAGTTGTGCTTCGCCCTCGTGGTTGTTTTTCGTTCCTCCTTCAAGTTACCTCGTAGTTCGCCCTTGTGGTTGTTTTTGGTTATATTTTGGACTCAGCTCAGTTTTCGCCTCAGTGGTAGTTTTTTGTTTTCTCTATTAAAGTGAGTAAATGTACCTGCTTCTGGATCTCCGTCTGTGATCGCACATAACATCATCAATATGACTACAGAGGGGAGCGCTACATGTTGTTGAAGTGTTTTCTATGTTCACACATGTTTGTCTGAAATATTTTACACCAGAAAGTTCCAACAATTTTATTTTGGAACTCATTTGTACTAGTTATATCTACAACTCATGTTGATATACAACAATGAAATGTGAAGACTGGATCAACACCCAGATTTACCCTGACCCGAGGATCTGCAGTCTTGGGACTTCAGAGCTCACCCCACCACAAACTTTACATCACAACACATAAAACTATTGAGACTGACCTCAGAGTCTGCAGTCCACAACTCTCCAGAAAACCACGTAGCTGCTCCACATCCTGCAGGTGGTTCCCACTGAGGTCCAGATATCTCAGCTGGGAGGGGTTAGCCTTCAGAGCTGATCCCAGAGAGCTGATCTCTGACAAACCACAGCCACACAACCTAATAAAACAATACAAGACATTGATAGAGCCATTGATACCACTGATCATCTAATAATATGGGATAACATTAAAACATACAGCTTACTGTTACTGGGAGGGAAGAAAATAATAATTATTCACTGAATTACTGAGCAACATTTGAACATATGAGTAGATCTGATTTGTCATCAGAGCAACAGTGACTGAAGATACACATGTCTGTGGTCCTTTTCTGTCTGTCAGTCCTGACAGATGATTTAAAAACTGGACCTCAGCCTAATAATAACATTAACTGACCTGAGAACCTGCAGTATGCAGTGAGGACTGTCCAGTCCAGCACATAGCTGCTTCAGTCCTGAATCCTGCAGCCTGTTCCGGTTCATGTCGAGCTCTGTCAGATGGGAGGGGTCGGACTTCAGAGCTGAGGCCACAACTTCCCAGTGAGTCTCTGAGAGGTTACAGTCAGAAAGTCTGTGATGACAGAAATATCAGAACATTATGAAAGGGACACTTTAAGTAGTAGCAGTGATCTCATTTGATCTGACTGTTTGACATGTAACAATAGTTCTGATCATTCTCATCGTCTCATTTTGACAGTGTATTTCACTTTATTCCTCTGTTGTAGGTTCTTCCAGCTGATATTGCTGAAAGATAAATTCTTGTCTTTCATTCAGAGACTTTTAAGAGTTATTCTGTTGTGTGACATCCTGATTGAACTGTTTGTGTAATGGTATGTGTCTGCATGTTTGCATACCATGATGTTGTGCTGCAGTTTTTGCAGTCTTTGTATCTATGTAGTTTGTGCAGCTCTTTGGCCACATGCAGCTGTTTTAACTACAAATAAAGACACATTTATTGTCCATTCATTTGACAGCTTCAAACAGAAACATACAAAACAATGTTTTCACAGTAGAAGAACATCTGAGACAAAAACACAGCTGATGTGATGTGTCAATGAACACAAGGAGCTCTGTTAGAGAGAAACACACAGTGTGAATGTGTCTAAGAACTAAACCAGTAATCTACACTGATTGGTCACATCTGGACTCACCTGAACTTTCTGCAGTTCCTCACAGCTGGAAGCAGTCTCAATCGTCCTTCTGTTGTTGTGTTGTACTTCATCAGGTCTAGCTCATCGAGAACCTCCTCTGACATCTGCAGCATGTAGGCCAGAGCTGAGCAGTGGATCTCAGAGAGTTTCTTCTCTGATCTGGTCTCTGACTGCAGGAACTCTTGGATCTCCTGATGCACTGAGAGGTCGTTCATCTCCATCAGACAGTGGAAGATGTTGATGCTTCTGTCAGGAGACACATTATAAGTGTTTCTCCGTTTCAGGTTGTTGATGGCTCTCTGGATGGCCTCTGAACTGATCTCTGTCTGACCCAGCAGGTCTCCTAAGAGTCTCTGATTTGACTGCAGGGAGAGACCATGAAGGAAGCGAACCATCAGGTCCAGGTGGCCAGTTTCACTGTTCAGAGATTTCTCCATGACTCTGTCCAGGATGTCATCCAGAGATGACCAACTTTTCTCTCCCAGGAAGTTCACCAGCTCTTCATCGTCCCCATCAATGAAACAGCGTATGAGGTGGAAAGCAGCCAGAAACTCCTGAACGCTCAGGTGAACAAAGCAGAATGTTGTGAATTCCTGTTTCTTTTTCTTCTCTTCTTTGAAGATCTCTGTGAACACTCCTGAGTACACTGAGGCGTCACTGAAATCGATGCCACACTCTTTCAGATCCTTTTCATAGAAGATCATGTTGCCCTTTTCCAGCTGCTGAAGAGCCAGTTTTGCTAGTGAAAAAATGCACTGCCTGGACAGTTGTTCAGGGTCACATTTCTTTTTGGACTGATTTACCTGAAACATCAGAAACTCTGCATACATCTCAGTCAGGGACTTGGGCAGGTCTCTGGTTTCCAACATGTCCTCCAGAACTGTGGCAGTGATCCAGCAGAAGACTGGGATGTGGCACATGATGTGGAGGCTTCGTGATGTCTTGATGTGGGAGATGATCCTGCTGGCCTGCTCCTCCTCTCTGAACCTCTTCCTGAAGTACTCCTCCTTCTGTGGGTCAGTGAACCCTCTGACCTCTGTCACCACATCCACACAGTCAGTGGGGATCTGTTTGGCTGCTGCAGGCCGTGTGGTTATCCATATGCGAGCAGAGGGAAGCAGTTTTCTATTGATGAGGTTTTTCACCAAGATATCGGTGGTGGTGGACTCAGTTACATCAACAGAGTGACTATCATCAACATGAAGGTCCAGATGAAGGCGGCTCTCATCCAGTCCATCAAACACAAAGAGAAGCTTGAATTCGCTGTCGTCGTAGTTGCTGTTTCCTGATGATTCTAAAGCAGTAAAGATGTAATTAAGAGCCTTCTCTTTGATGCCCTTAGCCTCTGGGATACATTTATGAATGAGGTTTGCCAAACTGAACTGTTTTCCCATCCGTGGATTCAGCTGGCGGAAGGAGAAGGGGAAAATGAGATGCACATCTTGATTGGCTGTTCCTTCAGCCCAGTCCAGCATAAACTTTTGCACCAGGAAGGTCTTTCCAATTCCTGCGATTCCGTTGGTCAGCACTGTTTTTACAGGTATGTATTCTCCAGAAGGATGTTGGAACATGTCTCTGGGTTTGACAGATGTCTCAGTGTCTCTGGGCCTCCAGGCTTTCTGGATCTGTTGGACCTCATGCTGTGTGTTGATGTGTATGTCAGGGCCGGCTGTGATGTACAGCTCTGTGTAGATATCAACCAGACGCTTTTTATCGTGTATACAGAATCTTGCCCTTGAAGTTTGATTGAAGAATTCTTTGGTAATATGTGATGTGGCGTGGCTCCGGTACTGGAACCATCCCATCTGTCAAAGACAGTGAGTAGTGTTAGTGTGTGTTTACACATATAGGCAGACCTTGTCTGTCTTAACTAACTTTCCCAGGTAGTTCAGTGTGTTCCTACAAAGCAAAACAGATCCATTATCATCCAAAAAAACAAATTCATCTTGGCAATGCTATGGCTAAGAGAGTAAATCAAGGCAACTGAACACATGGATGGTCTTTGTTGTTTTCTGTAAACATTTCACTGCTCCCCCTAACCACCTTCACTCATGGTACAAACAACTAATAAATAAACTTAACTTGAGCTTCTATGTTAAAATAACGAAACACATTAAAACATATGAGTTTAAATGGACAATCAAGTGTCAGTATTAGTGTGAGTGTAATGTGGTAGTTTTGTTTTTGCAACACTGACACTAGTGTAGAGTTTTAACACTATTGTCAGCCAGTGTTACTTTCTAACACCTGTCAGAGTTGAAATAACTCTCAACAGGTGTTAAAATGTACACTTTCAAGTTTTAATTTAACACTTTATAGTGTGGACACATAAAGAAAGCAGTCGAAAATCTGAATATTGCATGGTAAGTCTGACAGACAAAGCAAGTGATTAGAGCACCTTAAACACTGCAGTGTTTGGTACACAGGCTGGATTCAGTGTTAGGCTGTAGGTCATGAACTCAGAGGGGAGCAGTGCCCAAATCAACAAACAAAAAGACACTAAAACACACTAAGGTTCCCTAACAAAAGAAAAAAATGACAAAGCTGGAACCTAAAACTCCTGACCCAAAAACAGAACAAAGAAAAAGGGCGTCTCCCTCCTACAAGCTGCAGCTACACATGACAATATATACAGAGCTACTTACAAATGACAATGACTGATCCAAAAGCAAGATGGACTCCAGCTACACAAACACATCAACACAACAGGTACTCAGACACAGACTAAAGACACACAAATCATCTGGCTCATGTGAGAGTGGAAGTGAGGAGGACATGAGACTAAAAAGACACCTGGGACATGCTAGCAGGTCACAGTCCATATTCACTCCAATGACATCACATCCAGACGTTTGATGGACAAAAGCCTTTTTCTTGTTGCATATGTGGGTCAGAACAATAAGGATCCAGTAAGTGTGCAATGACACTGTGACTGAATACAAGAGACAAATGTCCATTAAAGACAGGACTTCTGATGGACTGATAGAACACTGACTCATGCACAATAACATGAGGAAAGACTGAGTCAAACTTACCCTTCCTCACATCAGGTTTTAACCTCTGCTCTCCACCATGGTCCACCCTGCAGGAAGAAACACATTCTGACTGTGTTATATCAAAGGCTGTCATGTGTGTAGCTACGTTGGTTGGCAGCATCAAAACACATGTGAGACAGTGAGTTCGAGACACAAGAGATGGCAGCCAAAAAGAACGTCTATATAAGGAGCTATTCTGTAATGAAACCTGTCAGTCATGTAAAGTTCACTAATGAAATTAGTTCATCATAATAATAACTGATGCATGGCATCTAACAGGCTAATCGCTGCATAATAGTCCTAACAGTCCTCTTAAGGTCTCCTTTAGAAAACAGGACACTCATAGTATTTCTGACTAAAACCATCTTACATATGTTCACAAAGAAACCAGGGAAGATGAAGCATTTGCTAATGATAATATGGAGTAAGGAGGCGTTCAGTTCATGTGTTGTGCTTAAAAATATTGTTCATATTACGATGTTAAAATACATTTTCCTCTCTGTTTTTTTGAGAGTGAGTGGTTTAAAAAAAAGAAAATGGGAGATGAGTAGTTCTAGTATGGAAAGTAATGGTCCAGCCAAATTGTCTCATGTTAATGTTGATATTTATAATCAGTTAAGCTGATAATGAGAATATTTATAATGACCATTGAGAGGCCATGTTTTACATGGTACATGGTTGTGTATACATGTGTTTATATGTCCGTATCTATATGTAAAGACATATTCTGTTATGAGAATATTATTGTAACCCTATTTTGGCCTATACAGGCCGGGTCCCTTTTCTTTATGTGGATCCCTGGGTTCAAGATCTTTCAGAGCCGAAAACTCTGTTTATATGTAAACGAAGGGAAAAGTAAAGGTAACACGAGTAAAATATAGAATATATATTGTTCCCTCATGATGACACTGGTGTTCAGGCCTGGGTGTCCTCACAGAGCTTACGTCTTATTGAGGTCATCGATGAGCAGCTGCTCCTGCGTCTGGAGGATGTGGTAGAATTTATCTTTGGCCTCTGTTCCAGCTTGCAGGAACGTGTAGAGCTCCCTGACCTTGTCCTGGCTGGTGGGCTGAGCTCTGATCCGATCATATGCTTCCTGCTGGATGACCGAGCCCAAGAGCTGGTCCAGGATGGGGTCGATGTTGCTGATTCTCTGGATCAGGTCGGCTCTGTGTTCATCCACAAAGTGTATGTCTGAGAGGAGAGCAGAGAAAGATGATGACCTCTGTGGTGCGTTCAGGAACCCCTGCCCTCTGTCCTGTGAGGACTGATGGGCTTCAGGGTGTATAGAACGCTGAGTGCCTGACATTTCCCAGTTTGGGATCAATCAAAGAATAAAGATCATCAGTCTATCAGCTGGTTTATGGTGTGTTCAAGAGGAACTGGTGCTGACCTTTGGACTCTGCCCTCTTTGTGAGGTCAGAGAGGTCAAAGGTCAGGTCAGTAAAAACCCAAATACTCGCACTGAGGTGTGTGTGGTGTACAGAGAGAAGACTGTACTCACGGTCAGCGGGCTTTGCCATCAGTCCAGCTGTGTCTTCAGCTGAAACAGAGGAGACACCGTCAGTGACAGTGGCTGGACCTTCAAAGTTTGAACTAGCTGCAAGTGAAGTAGCTGTGAACAAGTGTAGAACCTGCAGAGTTATAGAGTTGTCTGAAGAGGTTTCACTGCTCCTCCAAGCAGCTTCATGTAGTTCTAACATGCCTCTCGTTTCAGGTGTCTTCACTTCCTTGTGTCTCCTCTGCTGATCACCTGCTGGCCCTAATGTGTCTCACCTGTGTCCTGTTTTTTCCTGCTCCTCGTGTGTTTTTCTTGCTGACATCTTTCAAATATAGTATCACAATCAGTGTTAATTTTGTTGACGAATCATTTTCGTCATAGTTTTCGTTAACGACCTTTTTTTGCTGATAAAAATGAGACGATAACTAAATAAAAACTAACGCACGGTGCCAAAAACGAAGACGAAATGTATTGACACTTTCGTCAACGAATAAAAACGAGATGAAATTATTGATGGAGACGAGATCCAATCAGAGCAAATTTTGTTTGTGGAAGGGAGGGACGAATCAGGAGACGGCGGCAGAGAGCCAATCAGAAGTGATCTCTCTGTGTAAGGACGTTACCCCGCGATGCTGGAAGAAGGCGTACTCATGCATGGTAACACAACACAGGAGAAGAACACACACACGGACACGTTTGATGTCAAGACAAACAGGACGGTTCAAACCGTGCGGAGCGACTATCAGCGGTAAAAACACAACAAACGTGAAGCGACGTTTGCAGACGAGTCATCTTAACTTCCGCTCAAAGATACACGTGACAAAATCTATAAATGAAAACAGCGCTGATGGTTTTACGGCATGCGCACCGTTTCTAAGTTGTCACTGAAGTGTTTTGCTGTAGTTATGGAGTATTCATGAAGAAAGTCATGACTGAACAGTGTATTCAGGGAGAGCAGCTCACTGTTCACTGGTTCTTAGGTCATAGCAATTAAATAAAGAGGTGTTTGTTTCAAATTACACAAGTTAAAGCTGTGCCTGTGTTATTGCACAATAAAACCTTAATTATTTCATTCATATTTCATCAAAAATATATATCAAAGAATTTTAGTCGACTAAAACTAGACTAAAACTTAAAAAATGTTGATGACTAATATGTGACTAAAATAAAATGACATTTTAGTCACAACACTAAAATAAAAACTAAATTAGAAATTGCTGCCAAAATTAACACTGATCACAATAAATAATCTACAGAAATACATTTGAAAATAAATATTTATATATTTATTCTCATAATAAAGGCACAATTCAAGTCCATATTTTAGGAACTAATTAACATGTACTAATTTAATGTTTACTCATTAATTTAAACTCCTGAATAAAGATTACAGGCACTTTCTGAGTGCAAAACGTGACAAGCTCTTTAAGGAAATATCAATCCACATTTATTTCAGTGTAGAAATGTGAGCTGTTTAGTTGGTGTTAGTTGTGTCAGTGTAATAAATGTCAGATTATGTTGAAACGACTTAACACAGTCTTGTTAGCTTCACATAATTTAGTTATTTCGATTGAACACAACAAAGTTCTGTGGAACTTGTTGACATAACTATATTAAGTAAATTGGACAACTTCATCAAAGGGGAACTGTGCATGTCACACAGCCAAGTGCTGCCACCTGGTGTCAGGTGTAAGTATCAGGTTGGTGAGCGTTCAGTTTACTCAACAATGTTGTGTTGAATTGACTTAGTTAGTTTGTGTTGCTTCAACAAGTTTACATTTTAAGTTTAGGTTTTAAAACCAAACACACAAATGTTAATGAAACTGCACATAATTACATTTATTTGATCCAACAACTCACTGAGATCACTTTCACTACCTAGGACTGTCAAACAGCAGGCCCAGGTATGAGGGTACAACACTGCACTTTTCACACTTTTATATGCCTGGGTCCAGTAGACCCAAACATCCTGTATATAATAGAAATGTGTGTGTGTGGGTCAATGAAAATGTGTTCAGATATATGTTCATCACAGTCAATGAGCCAGGGCCAGTGAGTCTCAGTTTAAAACAATAATTGGTTGGATCATTTTTCTGTTGATGAAAAATACAAAGGGTCCCACAGACAGTCAGAGTCAGTTTGACCTTTGACCTCATGCTCCTCATGTGCTCTAACATGCACTGTGAGCTGTAAGTCTTATACAGACAGGTGTGTGTCTGTCCTCATCAAGTCCAATCAGCATCACCAAACACAGCTGGACTCAGATGAAGGTTAGAACCATCTGAATCATTTTTCACTTTTTGTGTTTTAATCTGCAGAAATGTTTTCTGTCAACATGGGGTGCTGTGTGTACAAAAAATAACTGAAATGATTTCAAATGGCTGCAGCTGTTTATGTGAGCAGATGCTGTGACTTAATGACTGGAATGTTTAATCATTTATTTCATTTCATCCCAAAAGGACCGGATCAGGACTGACCTCACGTTTTTAAAGACTAAAAGACTAAAATGAAATGACTAAAAAGACACCTGGGACCTGCTAGCACACACCTTCATACAAACACAACACTCCCCCCAACACTTACACCACTGAATACCACTGTCACTCTGGATTCTACCAGCAGATGGAGACAAAGTAAACATGGGTCAGAGTACAGAGAGTCTAGAAATAACGTCATGATAAACAGTGAAGAAGCATTTTACATTAAAGATTTCATATGATGTCTGAAACATTGGATTGTAACTTATCTATAAAACTATGTTTTTGTAGGATTCACAAAAAGTGCATTTGGACTGTTTATAAGCAGGACCTCCATCTTTCTCCAAGCTTTAAAAAACAGCTGAGAGTTTTCACAGATCCATGAAAACATGCAGCTCTCTGCTGCAGCTCATCACTTCTGGAAACACTTCATTTTAAGAGACGGCCTCATAATGCTGTTAGAAGTGTTCTTATGATTCCTGAACACCATCTGTGCATCATAACTCAATCTCTACAGCTGCATTGGATCTCTGCTTGTTAATCAGTGATGGATGATAACATGTTACTGCACAGGTTTCCACCATTTTATGGCTGCATTAAAGACTTTGAACCTGGCTGCTGCTCAGAGTGAGGACATTACTTGAAGCTGATGGGGAGCTGTGTCACTGCACAGTGTTCTGTGTTGAAGCTTCGACACACGATTCAAGAAAAAGGTTCATTACTCGAGGCTTCATTGACACAGTGCTCCAGTAGGACATCTAGTGGTGGATAAAATGAACTGTGGTGCGTGTTATTGGTTCATGGATTGTTTGGGATTTGAATCGCCGCACAGTCTCGTTTGACTACACTACATGGTTGAATGGTTTCAGGCTGACACAATAAAATACATTAAACTTTCACTTTCACTGCACAAAATTTGTATACAAAGTTACATTTGAAGTGATCATCATGATTAATCCGATTAAAATGTTTAACACAATTAAAGCATTTGCGGCGGAGAACAAAGCTGGATGCTGGTGTGGGGGAATCATTGTCGGTTTGGGTGCGAGAGGTTCCGGGTTCATTTTGTTCAAAAACTGTGCATACAGCCATCAACTGCACGAGCAGATCCCCGTTTATGCATAGCAATCTCCCACCTCATCTTACGTTGCAGACATCGCTTTTCACACTCCTCACAAAACTGCACCTGTTCCTGAGATCGCTTGTAGAGTGTTTTTCTCTTGTCAGCTGTGTGCAGACTGAACTTTGCTACTCTGTCCAGTTTAGTCTCTTTGTCCTTTCACCCGTTTCAGAAACATTTGGATATAACATCATTGACTCAAGCAAAACTCCCCAAAGGAACTTTTCCACACAGATGTTTCAGAACATTTTCCTCTTTGGCAAACATGGCTTCTTATCTATGCATCCTTCATGTGACAAATTCAATTTTAAAAACAACTGAAACAGTTCCCTCATATTGTGCTAGATAAAGGCTTCTCACCTGTACGGGTTCTGATGTGAACAGTTAAATCGTTATTTTGACTAAAACATTTGCCACATGTTTGGTTTCAAAATGGTTTCTCACCTCTGGCTGGAGTCTATAGTAGTTGTCAGTGGGAGACAGGCCTTGATGGGTGGCCAGTCTATCACAGGGCTGCCACAGAAAGACAAAGACAATGAACCTAACATGCACGTCTTGGAATGTTGGAGGACATGTCACATGACGCATCTGATGACTAAATATAAGAACAAGCACATAAAAAATCCTGAACTTTAAGGAAGCTAAAAGCAAATAAAACATCAATTTATGACAGAGCTTCTGACATTGAACTATAAACTGTAGCTGACCTACAACTGGTTACTATGAAAAATACACTGTTATAATATGAGGTTATATATAAAGTTTACACACATGTAACAAATAACCAAACTGCTTTATAATGAATCTGTCACATATAATTCATGTTATTTAATCACTTCTGTTTTAATCTGTTTTAATTGGTCAGATTTATGTATGAAATATGATTCAAGTCCTCATATTACATATTTGAAGTTATGTCTCAATATTTTACTATAATAGTCATGATAACAAAAATATTGATTTAACAGACACGGGCAGTATGTGTGGATATGTCAAATATTATACATTTCTGTTCATGAAATATTATTGATGGACATGCTAGATAAAATATTTACCAGATCACATTTAACATATTATGATGAGTTATTATATATTATAATTATTACATATTGATGTCTATTTACCATCATTTACTTTAAAACCAAAATATGTATTTTATATATTGTATAATTTTGATTCAGTAGAAACAGTCCATGAAGAAAGTGACTTTAAACAGCTTCAACATTCCAACAGTAAAAACAAATGTTAGTTCTTACCTGTTACTATCAGTTTAGTTCCAGGACCAAAGATCCTCACACAGTGAAACAGGCTCATACAAAAACCTGCTGAGTGAAGCATCCAATCAGGAGGCAGGATTCTGTCAGAATTCCATGTTGCAGGAACGTCTGTGTAAAACAGAGACACTGAAAATCTCCATGTTTGTAAAAAGCACCACAGCGTCCTCATCATAGCTTTTTCCTGCTGGTTCTAAACGTCCTCTGTTAACATGTGAAGCTCCGACTGGAAGACTCCCAGTCAGCGCCCCCTCTGGTCACATGGACTCATTCCTTCCTTTGTTGGGATCAAACATGCATTTGTGCAGCTTTCGATGCTTCAGAGCTCTTTGCGTGTGTTTGAGTCTGAGATGGAGGTGAAACATGAAGCTGATGTGGTTTTCTGTTCTCTGCTGGTTTTTGTTCAGGCTGCTCCCATAATCTCTCACTGTGGGACCTTCCACTCCACCAACAGGAGCAGTAGGTGGCTGAATGATCCTCTTTAACTGTCTTGAGCTCCAGCTCCAGCCCTTCTGTGTTTGTACAGCTGAGAAATCATCTTTCTGAGGATGACTGTAACCTCCATAGATGTCACCATTATCATTATCAATATAGAGAATCAGTCTGAATGTGTCCTGGTCTTTCTTCTGGTACCAGAATACAAAGCTGTCACTACACTGTTGAAGCCCTCCACAGCTGAAGGACACATGTCCACCGACTCTCCTGGTCAGCGAGGCATCGTCCTGGGTCAGATCTGCTGCCATGGAAACCAGCGCTGCAGAGACAGGTGGAGGTCAGTGTTTGTTACAGGTGCGGCTCGTCGGCGCCTGATTGGCTGGAAACACTCACCTGAACACAGCCAGCAGAGAGCAGCAGCCGGCAGGAGAAGCATGTTTCCTCTGGTGAACTCACAGAGAAGTGACGCTCTGATGCAGCTGAGGCCAAACGAGGACGAGCTGCTCAAAACTCCCATCAGCCCCTGCTGCCCCCAGATAAGACTGCTGAGTGCTGTGGTTTGTAACCACACCATTAAGGAGGAGCTTCAGATGAGACTGATCACTGCTAATAGAAAAGAAAAGAATTCTTATGAAGAATAGTGCCATGATATCTGGTATCATCCTGTCACCACAGTTTGTTGTGTGTGTGTGTGTGTGGTGGTGAGGAAGGCTGGAGAACAGGAGAGATGAGGGTTTGGACTAATTGGACTTATTAATGACTTTTTACTAACCAGACTGAAAACTGTGTCATCACACACCCACACATGTTGTGTTATAAACTACTACTCATACATATTTATACACATACATATGTTTTTAAAGCATGCTGTGTGGATGGGAAAGGAGGCAGACCTGAGCCTGTCTGAGCATGTGGCTCCACCTAGTGGACAAAAGTGCAAACCACTGGCCCGGTCACAGAAGTCAGAGGCTCATGCAGATCATGGGGCATGTTTTGCAGTGCTTATCACGAGCGTGCTTCTCCTGCAGTTCACACACTTGTGAGGACAAACACTTGTTGCTGCAGGACTGACTGTCTGTGGTGGTTTGGCAGCGTCCTCCTGATAGTTTTAGTCTCTTATCAGATGTTCAGGTGAGCCACACATCAAGACATCAGATAAAAACAGGACCTGCTCCTTCCTGCAGGAATAAAAGCACTTGAGTGATGAACAGCTGATATTTTGGGTTTTATTCCTAACAACTTCACACACTACAGACCAGCCTCACTGCTGCCTCACTTCTCTAAAGTCCTTGAAACACTAATGATCGCTTAGAAACATTTATTGAAGAACATCAGTTATTAAATGAAAGCCAACATGGATCTAGACTGAAAAGATCAACCTCAATGGCAACAACTGATGCAGCAGAAGAAATCTCAAATGAGCTGCACAATAAAGAAATCTGCCTGGAACTGGGTCAAAGTGGTTTAACTGATAGAGTACAATATGTGCAGATGGCAGTTTGCTTCTAGGTGTCTTAGCATTGCTTGTGCTGTCCACCAGGGGTCAGTATTAGGTCCTTCTTGCTACATTCTGCACAGCACAGATCCTGTTTAAAGCATATAATAACTTCTTACCTGGTACCATCCAGAAACTCTTCACTCTGAGAGAGAAGTCTAACAGTCTGAGAGGTTATGGCAACTTTAAAGTCCTGATGGTGAGAAGCACCAGGAAGAGTCTGTGTGTCTGTATGTGGAGTCAAAGGGTTAATACTAATAATCAGTTATATTAAATTATGGATGATTATAGTATATTGTGTGATTCTCTGTTTCTATGCATAGATTCATCCTGTGCTGTTGTTATGTATGTGCTTACAGTATGACAGGAAGCAGCTACAGGTTATGTTCTATGAATGATGGAGACGGGTGGAGTCAGATCAGTTCTACTTCCTTCCACTCCCTTTCAAGCATATAGTGCAGACTTTATGTACAAGCATGTATCCAGGGTCAGTTCTGCAGGCTTGTTACACTGGCCCTTACACGGTCCTACAAAAAGTAAATGACTGTGATTTTATCTGCCATGGCATTTGTGACGGCCACAAAAGTGTCACATTTGTGTTTTGGGAATAACACGTTTGTAATGTATTGTTTGTTTTTGGAATAGGTATATACTTGAGAAACGTAAAGTGTGTGTTTTGTAAGGGTTTTCCTTTAAAAAAATGGGTCTGTAATAACCACTCCAGAACAGCAGGGGGCAGCGTCGAGTGCTGGGTTTCTCTGCGCTACAGGTGGATTTTCCTCATTACTGCAGAGAGCGCACTGTGAACTGACGCGCTGTCGTCCTGCCTCATCATTTCTTTCCTGAATTTCAGGTTAGTGATGTGTAAAATGACACAGAATAAGGATAAAACGATGTGAAAATGTGTTTAAGAGTTGAGTGAGTTATGTTGGCCAAATAGCTCTGTAGAAACATGGGTTTAATTAGTTGCTGTGCTCCGTGACGAGCAGGCTGAGCCTGAGATACTTTGTTAGCTTGGCACACACATATCCCTCCGCGCAGTGTGTGCAAGTGAGCTCCGTATAAGTTTGCTCCCACTTGGTTATGAGTTGTTTCGCCAAATGAGTTGTGAATAAAATGTTTAGGGTTGAATATGAGTAAGACAGAGTTAAGTAAAGAGTTGTTAACCTTGGTTTGATGGGTCTTTGCAGTATGGTGATTACAGTGAATGAGTTATGCTCATCGAAGGACAGTTTATATTAAAGACTGTTAGTAGAAGTTGTAAAAACATTTTGAATAGCATAATATTACAATAGTAATAGCCTTGCTAGTCATTGTCCACTGACCGGTTTGAGGAGCCGCGGACACTTCAAGCTCTCTCTCCGTGGATGCAGCGGGCCAGCTGGATGTCTTTGGGCGTGATGGTGAGCCTCTTGGCGTGGATGGCGCACAGGTTGGTGTCCTCGAACAGGCCGACCAGGTGCTGGCCTCCTGCAGAGCCATGACAGCGGAGCTCTGGAAGTAGTCAGCTCCATGTTTGATTATTCTAGATGCTTTAAGGCTGTGAACCCCTCACTGCACACTTTAAACTCCGTTCTCTCTGTTTAAACACTGTCAGAGTTCAAACCTTCGTAGGAAATAAGTCCAGTATTACAGAATGAAACCAAAGATCAAACCTGTTTTCAGCAGCATTCTGCATTCTGGAGATGGACTGACACTGGTCTACGGACTATCCGGACCAGAACTCAATGAGCTGTAAGAGAAAAACAAGGTGAGAGGTGAACTGGTTATAGGAGGGACCACTGTAATGCAAACATGTGATTTGCTGATTCTGGTGTTTTTAGGTTTTGATTTAAATTTCACAAAATCATTTATTTGCATTCAATTATTTTTGATTGTAACCATATATAATTCATACTTCTGTCTGTGTTCTAAGAGTCTTAAAAATATGTGGTTTCCTTTTTATTTACAGTGTGCATGTCATGTGACTTATGAACGTACAGTTTGTGCATATATATAAACAGTTTGATTTCCAGGTTGATGCAGCAACAGCTGCTGCTCTGACACCATTGTTCATGTCTTCCTCTCTCTGCACTGTGTTAACACACCTGAATGCTGCAGAGCATCTTCTTCTTTCCTGCTAAATAAATAATGGCCCTGTGGTCTGGTGGTGTCGGTTCACCTTGGACAGCGATGGACAGGAGGACAGGAAGGTCCGGCTGTCTCAGCTGGGACCTGTGTGTGTCTGGGTGCACACACACCTGCAGTCTGCCCACAGTTACTGACGTAGCCACTCCGTCACACCCCAGCTGACACATGACCGCACCAGGTGGCTGCTGCTATGACAGATGGTGGTCATCAGCATTCCTCGTTAGTATAGTGGATAGTATCTCCGCCTGTCACGCGGAAGACCGTGGTTCGATTCCCCGACGGGGAGAAAGACTTTTACCAGCAGATAGGATGATACTGACCCTGTACATTGCTGCTGCAATAGAAAACATTTCCCAGTTTGGGATAAATAAAGTATTTGTTCTGTTCTGTTCTGTTCGTCTTGTGTCTTGTGAGCTTTAGATTATATTATTTCTTGGGCTCTATGCTCTAAGTGTCTTAAAAATATGTGGTTTCCTTTATTTACAGTGGTGCATGTCATGTGACTTTACTTATGCAACATGTATGATAATGTTCTGTCTCCTCTCATTTCCAGACGTGCAGCCAAAAACATGTGCAGTGATGATATGTGACGGTATCATCATGGTCTCAGAGAGAAGAGCTGAGTGTGTCTGTTCTGATCTTTGTTGTGTCTCTTCTCCTCTGTAGTTTCTGCTTGTTGCTCCGTCACACGCCCTCTGCTGGTGAGCCGCGTCATTACACACAACCTCTGCTGGTGTCAGACTGTATAATAACCACTGTACTAATGTACAGTTTTCTTACAGACCACTTCTCCCTCCACTCACCTGTGCAATAACTGTTCATATGTAAACTGTTGATGATTCTATTCTATATTTTATTGGTAGTTTATTTTATCATATATATCTTTTCTTAACTTATCCTTTGCTGTCTGTACCTGCTGTTGCAAAAATGCAATTTCCCCATTGTGGGACTAATAAAGGTTTCTTAATCTTAATCTTAAGACTGTCTGGAGGACACACAGAGTGGACATGGGTCACAGAGTGCTGCTGCTGTTTGTGTCTCTGCAGCATGGGCAGCTGCTCCTGCTCCACTCGTCACCGGCTGATTGTTCACACCTGTGATCAGTCATCAGCCAATCCTGCTGCAGCTTCCATCTAGTATATGTGTCCAATGGAAGCTGAGCAACATGTCAGCTACACACATAGAAACACTACACATAGTTTGTCATATAAATAACATGGATTGAATCATGTTGTACAGTCAATGGAAACAAAAAGCACTGAGAGTGGTGCTGGTAGTGCAGCAGTGGATGGAGGCTGAAGTGCTGCCACCTAGTGTCAATATTTGGTATTAACTCTGACTACATATTCCACCTTTAACTCTCTGCCATATATACTGTGCCATGTGTGAAGTGATAATAAAATGTGAATGTGAATTTATTGTAAAGAACTTTACTTATTATCCCTGTTATAAGTGAGCAGTGTGTGTGTGTGTTTGATGGAGTGTGTAATGTCTGCTCAGTGTTACTGATGCTGCTGTGTGTGATCTGAAAACTGATCAAACTGTGATGTGTCTGATGCTGACAGAAGAATCAGAGGTCAGACAGTCGGATCCTCCTCTGTGACACCTTTAACATCATATCAGAAATCTCTGTCTGCTTCTGGTACATGCAGCTGATCACCAGCAGGGGGCTCACTGCTTTGCTGTCACTCAGTGTAACAATGGAACTGTTAGAATGATGGTGCGGCTCACACAGGTGTGTGTGGTTGAGGTTAATCAGTGCAACAATGTCAGCTTCTCTCTACAGACTGTGAGAGAAACAGTCTGACTGAAGACAGGAGGAGGCAGAAATGTCACTGTGTAGATGTCAGCTGCCAGAAAACACCACAGAAGAAGAAGAAGAAGAGGCAGAGGAAGAAGAAGAACAGAGAGGGGAAAGTGTTTGTGGTGACAGTGGATTGGAGTAAAGCTCAGCTGCTACAACAGAACAGTTTGTGAACACATGTGTAGCCACCAAAACTACACCTGGTACAACAAAGGATCACAGTGAGTGGAGGACCAAGGCTGGAACCAGAGGACCAGAGCTGAGCTCTGGAGGCCAGAGAAGTCCTCCTGATTGAAGCTGAAATGAAACAGTCAAGATGTGAGTGAAGTCCAGACTTTCTGCTTTAATTCAAGTGTTTGGACAAAAGTGTGGCATTAACCATTCGGGAGCTGTAGACATTTTCATACACACACATTTCTGCTGGCTCATATATAATGGAACAAAGGGCTGACAAGCAGCTGCATGTCCAGGTGAGTCCTGTTCCTGGTTCCTCCATGACTAATCCAGCAGATCAAAGTCCTGGAGGTGGTTCTGAGTGCTACATTTACATTTGGTAGCTGTTCACTGGAGCTCTGAACCCTTCATCAGGTGTGCCGTGTGGAATGAGCCCATCACACTTCATCGGTATGAAGCGTGTTATTGAGTTATTGTCAGGGGTTGTGAGATGGCGGACACAAATGCAGACTTAGCCGGAGGTGAAAACAAACTCAGTTCCTTTAATATAAACCAGGGTTCGGTACACGGGTGATCAGTCAACGTGGCAAAGGTATCCAAAAAGGCAAAGGCAAAAAGCAGTAGTCAAATCCAAAAAAACAAGTCACACACAAGAGAATCCAAAACTTACTCCAGAACACGTAGGGATAATCACAAGAGCAGAAAGGCTACTTGGACGGCTGTGTTGCATGGAAGACTCACAAGACAAACTGGCAACAAGGGGCAGGAAACACGCAGGCTTTATACACAGGAGGGCGGGAAGACAATTGGACACAGGTGAAGCACATTAGGGCGGAGCAGGTAATCACAGGTGGGGGAAGGGAGTACACATGAGGAAGGGGAAGTAAACAGAACTGAAACACAGGGGGAAGATCGAGTTTCAAAATAAAACAGGAAGTGACTAGTAAAACTAAAACTAATACAAACAGAAAATGAACTACAAAATAAAAGACCTGGCTGAAACCATGACAGATATGGTAAATACTTACATCTATGCCAGCCACTTGTGTGGCAAAATGTCGTCCCAATCTCATATTCATGCAGCCATATTGTGTTCTATATACAGCTATACCATATATATATATATATATATATATATATATATATATATATATATATATATATATATATATATATATATATATATATATATACCTTCTTACACTGCAAAAAAGGAATTTCAGGAAAGTATCAAGGAAATGAGTCTTAATGTTTGTCCAGAAAGAATATTAATCTCATCAAGCTTGTTTTACATTAGATTTTATATCTCATTTTAGGAAGGTATGGTAAGTTTTTCTTGATATTTCAGCTAATTTAGAGGTAAAAAGAACCAGAAACAGATGAAAACATGTTTCATAATAAATCCCAGTGGAGCAACAAGACTTATTATAAGAGTAAGAGCATTCACACAACTCCTCAATTTAAGAAAAACTAAACAAGAACAATGAACTTTTTATTATTATCCTAGCAGACAGTATTATGCTGCTGCAGCTCAAAACAATATAACCACCAGTTAATTACATAGATGTTGCTCACGAGTCCAAACTCAGGTAAATCACTGGAATTAACAGCAGTTACAAGTAATGTCTTCTCCGTACATATTTATGACCATTTAGATGAATCCATTCAACAGACACTGCATTGTTTGTGTCATCATCTCCGAGGAAAGCCCTTGTTTTTCTTTCAAATATGACATGCTGCGTATTTCTGAATCTGGTCCCGATGCACACTCATTGAAAAACATTGGGTGTTCAGGATGACTTACATTTTGACAACACTCATACATTTGATTATGCCTTACTAAAGACCTTTGCAGCCCACTGTTTGAAAAAACAATGTATTGATTCAAACCTCATGCACATGTGACGGACCATCGGTCCCAGGAGTTCTATCTGCGATGGAGCATGAATCAGATATAAATATTGTTATCAGGGAAAAGACATTTCAGATGTTTTAAATGCTGTTCAGTCTCTTTAACCTGCTAATTGTCTGTAGACCAATGACAGGAGCAAACACCATCTGAACACTTTCTATGAGTTCAAGGATGAATTTGTAGTACTCAGTATCTGTAGCTGTATCAATAATAAATGAACAGTCATTGGGCCTGAGGATTGCTTCAGTTTACTGTCACTTGAAGCTAATGTGCTGTAAGCTATAGGGCTTGGTTTGTCTCTGACATCAAGCAGAGAGTAGGGAAATCCAGTTAATGCAGTATTGAGGGCATCCAAGTCTAGTTGACCTAAAAGAACTGAATGTTTAACACACACTTTATTTCTAATGGAGCAATGACTTCAAGAATTACATGCATCATATCCTGAGGTGTTTGTTCAATCAAGTTAAAGGCTGGAAATTCTACCAGCTTGCTCTTCCTGTTGATGCCAAATGTAGTCTTTAAACTGTTCCTAAGATCCTCTGTATTTGCTTCTCAATGTCACTGCACTGCCGAACATGTCTTTCTAGTGTCCTTAGTTCAAAGTTGTCTTGGTCAAAATACATTTGCGTGTCCTTAAATGAACATTCACACTGCCGGCACTTACTCTAGGCGAAACCAACAGCCTCTTTAAATCCACAAAGCTCGTGTTGTGCTAAGGTGTCTCCACATATCGACACTAATGCTCCAGATATTTCACGTTCACCAGCTGCAGTCTGAATATTAACACCATCATATAGCATTTTCAAGTCCTCATACAACCTGCCCAAAATTCCATCCACTCCACAATCAGACAACTCACTCTTCTTTGCAACAGCCAGTAGACGGATTGCAGCAGGTTTTGATCTATATTTTGGATGAATGTTTCCTAATGTATAATAAAACATCAGCAACTTATTCTGGGAAGCATGAGATCCAAGTGCATTGCAGATTTCAAATAATGATCTGTAAAGCAGAAGGTGGGGCTGAAAATAAAGGCTGTGATTTCATGAGCTCTCCATCTATGATGTCATAGAGAGAGCCACTTCTGTATTTTGGTGGCTCATCTGTCAGTTCTAACACTTTTGGATGGGACAATAACTGTTCTGAACTTGTAATCAGAGGTATGTAATGAAAACATTCAGGAACTGTGGCAAGAACCCTTTTTGTCCCTTTTTCCTGCAGCAGGCGGTATAGCCAACAGAAAGCTCCTCTGACTCCACACACTTGACATTGTTCTTAATCACATTGTCCTGCCTGTATGCTGTCCAAACAGATGTGAATGGATCCTCAATCCGGTCCAATACTGCCAACGCTTCCTTTTCAAGTTCACTTCCCTGATGTTGAAATACAGTTTGTAGCTGACTCCTCAGACTAGTCACCAACAGAGCTTGATATTGCTGCATTGCTGCCAAGACATCATTCACACCTCTGCAGAACAGACAAGAAATAAGAGCAAATTAAATACAAGCAGTCCATGTTTTTAATTTATTAGCCTGCAATCTCTATTACAAAGTGTATTATATTAACATCCACACAATGATGCTATTTAACTCATTATTAAGGCATTCAAAGTACATTCAAATCCTAATTAGATAGCAGAGAGCAAATACAAGGAATTATTAAACATCACATCTCATAGAGACATATGCTGCAGCTCATTGACTAATAGGGTCACTGTAAATGTATTTTTTATTTTCAATATATATACACAATATTTGAAACACAATGTTTTCAATTGCAGGCATCAGCCCAGATGTGCACCATTCAGTGAGAGTTAGGCTTGTCCTTGACATGCAGATAATCAACAGAGCCACAAATCAAAACAGATGTAATAATGTTGTATGTAGACAGACCTGTGAAAGATGGTGCTTTCTCTTGCAGTCAACATAACAGCAGTAGCTTGTCTGGTCAGACGGTTACACCTGATGTCCTCCTTAAAAAGAAAATCACTGTTCCTCCACACAAAACATGATGCTGTTATTAAACTGGACAGGACTCACCTCTGACTGACTTGATGCAGAGAGTCTACAGGAAGACATGACCCCCTGTTTCCAGCACTGCTTCATCCGTTCGCTCACTGGTTTCCCCCGTCGCTCAGCTGGACTGTATGCCCACACGGTTCTGTTCACCTGATGAAGCTGCTGTTGTCTTCTCTCCCTGTGAATGGTTGCTGCCATGTTCAAGGTGTTCGCGGTGGTTTCTTCCAATGTGACCATAGTGAGTTGTAGACTCCATATTCTTTGGTGCATCCATCAATTCCACAAACAAAGTCCGGACTACGACTATGAGCAGTATTTATATGACTCAGTAAAGACTTGAGAGTGAGAGCTACAAACACAAAGCAGATAACACAGCGCCAAATCATTCCCTGTTTTTAGCCTTAGCTAGCAGCTAGCTGCCTGCTCTGCATGAAGCCGACCTGCTGACACGTCATGATGAAGGTACGTACCACAATTCCATGTCTTATAACAACAGAAACCACTTACTATTTATCAATTATCCAGATATGCCGATATATTATGAAGCAATATGACCTTATTTACGTAAATATAGTTTGTACAAATGCAAATTAAACGTATTTAGGCTTAGAGCCCCTCCCCGCTCCCTCTTGGAATATGGTACATTCCACCTGTCGCGTTTTTTTCCACTTGGAGTCCGTGAAGCTAAACTTTAAGCTAGAGGTTACCTGCTGCTGCTGTGAAATCATAATTCTCAACAAACTGTGGATGTCAGACTCATAAAATGGACAAACTGGACGAGGTTACACCTGCCACAGTCAGAGGTATGCTACAAGGGTTACTTTGATGTTGTGCTGGTGTTAATGGTGAGTTAATGTAGTTAGCCTAGCTTAACAAGTTGTGGATTCGCGGCTAAAGTTTAGCAGCTAAAACACATAAAACGGGCTAATCTAGTAATAGCTTATGTCTCATTGAGCTGTGGGGCCATTCTCTCAATGTCAAGGACTGTAAACACTGAAAATACAGCAACAACTGGTCATTTGTAAGACATGAATACATGATGTTAAGTTCACATACTACTCTTGAAGTAGAAGTAGCAAGAAATAAAAAATGTGGAAACAGGTGCTGACAAAATATCCTCACCTACTATGTAAAAATCTGAAGGTATTTAATGATAACCTCTGTTTCTTGGCCCCGACTAACTTTTCTATTTTACAGCTGCTAATATTGGAGAAGACTTGATCCCATCGCTTTCCCGAGATGACGTTAAAGACCTCTTTCCTGGTCCTGAACATTTCTGGAGGCGCCGGGCTATATGGCTTGTAGTGAATCAAAATGAAAAGGTCAGATCTGTCTGTCACAGTATAACAGGACTGATAAACAGCACATGGTTCAATATCACTATCTGTTTCAAATACATTTTTCAAAAGTTATAAGTGTTTTTTTCATTCCCCAAAATGATAATGTGACTATGACAAAAATGCTCAATAAATGTTTGTGTTAATGTGTTTTAGGTGGATACTGCTCCGGAAATTCATCAATCTCCCCCCACTGGAGGCAGTGACCTTTCAAAAGAGGAGGCAAATACTTCTAAATTTGTGACTATGTCCAACCCAGAATACATGGTGTTCACGGACAGTGAGCTTGAACAGGTGCGACGCTCCTACTTCGAGCAGAAAGGACTGGGAACTGAGCACAATGTGACCTTATCCAAGGAGCTCTTTTGCCGACTCATAAGAAACACTATGACTGATATGATCTCCATCGCAAGAGCCACAGAGGACTCTAGATACCCTGCCAAACATGAGGTGCAACCAAAGTTCCACCTTCCAAGAAACCACAACAAGAAGTCAGTTCTGGAGATTCCAGTGCATCCACCATTATTCTGGAACATTCACCTGTTAGTTCCATGGGCATCCCAGTGTCACCTGGAGCCAGCACCCCAGTGCAAAACGGGACAGCAGTGATGAAGAATGTATGTATTGTATTAAATATAATTTTGGCTGAGTTCATTCATATGGCACATTCTGGACATTCAGCAGCTTTGGAATGTTTCACTATGTGTCCAAGAGTGTCTGTACTCTGGTCCAATATTTTACTTTTATATCAAGTAACACAAACATTAATGAATTAATGCTACCACTTACTCAGTTTATTATACTGACAACTTGCTTGTTTGGATATCTCATGTCCTCTTTCCATCATAATGTCCCTGTAATGTCTTCAGCTTGTTCAGTTGATGTCTGGACAGCCAGAATATCCAAGCAGGACACTACAAGACCCTCCAAGAAATGTACAAGTCCAAAAAGCCAAACAAAGCTGCAGTAACTCAATTGCTGAACCTTGAATCTGAGTCTCGAAGACGCTTCATCACCTCTGACGTCTTAAAGGATTCTAGAGGCTTACCCTTGTTTCAGGGAACTGGATCACGTAAGTAATGTTGGTCCCACTTAGTTCACATGGCTCAGTTTGTAGCCTGACATAAATAGCATAATGTTCATATGTCTCACACATTATAGATTTGTTTGGCCTGATGGTGAATCATTTTAGATAGAATGTTAGACTTTTTTTAATTCTTCACTGAATCTGTTTTTCAGGTGCTTGACGAGCTGCAGCCAATTATCCAACCAACCAACTTCCAGCACATATCAGAGATGCAGAACAGATGGAAAAGCTTCTACTCAAAGGTCCAGTTTTATGGTGTGATGAAGAAGGCCATGAAGCCTCCAAAAACTTTGAATGGAGGTGAAGTCATGATGCATTTAGTTCTTTTTACATAATAATGTCTCAGTTATTTATGTTACAGTTACTTATAGTACCACGTTGTATTGTGCCTTTTCCATTCAACCAGTGGAGCATATCACAGCTGTCTCCAGAGCCCTGCCACTGCTCTGTCCGTCCAGCACTATGCCACCAAAGAAACTGGGCTCAAGCAGCCAGGCTCTTTTCCATGTCCTTTCGGTAAGATTGTTCATAATATATTCCTGTTTTTCATACATTTTATATTTAGTTTAGTTACTTTGAGATAAACTTTGATCATTTCCAAAGTTCCAGGGGAAGGGGAAGTGTTTTCTACAGTGTGCTTAATGTAGTACTGACTTCATTGGCTCTAGCTGTGCTGCATTTAGCATTTGCAGTGCTGAATGCTAAGGGGATTTATTGTGACCATAGAATTTCTCTAATGTCCTCATCCAGGTCAAAGTTCTGTTTTTCTAATCTTCTTCATTTATTTGTGTCATCCAGACTTCTGAGGATCCTGATGGGTTCATGCGGCAGCGGGGCCTGTCTTCTCCTGTTCTGCTTGTTTCTGAGGACAACTGCATGATCGCCGTTGGAAACACTCCAGTGAGCAGCTTCACCATGGACAGACTTAATGAGGGACTTCTCTACCTCATGGCATATTACTATGCCCTGCACATACACAAAGTGCATTTCTACACTCCTGTCAGTACTGCAACCAGAGGTACACAACCATTCAGTCCACGAGCAGGATTTGACCCCCCACTACAAAGAAGCGATTGGTGAGTGGAAGTCCTTCCCTGAGTGAGTGAGCCCCTTTGTTTGTAGAAGCTTGTGTTTGATTTTCAAAGAAAAGTTCATCACATTCGTCACATTTGTTGTTGATGTTTTTTGGAATGTGGAAGTGGTCCTGTTTTGAATTAAATACAATATATTGAATGAAAAACTTTTGGTGTCTTGATTTAAGACAACTTCACTTATATTTGTTATACTGTTTTAAGGAATGATGTCTTATTTTAACTACATTTGTGCAGATTAAGGTGTCATTTCCTAAAGGTAATTTAGTAGATAGACTTAAATTCTAATTTTAAGTTACTTAATCTTAAATTAGTGGTTTTTCATTTCTAATTATTAATTGAAGGTTTTCTGTCATGTTTTAAGTTGCATTTTCGTCTTACAGAGCCAAGAATTTTGTGCCTATTTTAAGAATTCTTGTCAATGTCTGGAGTACATCTTCCAAATCACAGCGGTGTTACAGCACCTCTGATTGACCCCACACCCCTGTGAATCACCCAGGAAGGGGAAGCCCTTAACACACATGGAGGAGGCACATGTTAGCCCCAGTGGCCTAATGGATAAGGCACTGGCCTCCTAAGTGCAGAGGTCAGTGGACCAAACCAACCTGTGTAAAAATATATCTCAATGTTTTCCCTGAAGAAGCAAAGTCCACATGTCGGTGTGTCTCAGCAGCTCACTGTTCATGAGCACTATGCTGCACTGAACTGATATACACTCTAAAAACTGTAAGCAGGCTCTACTCAATGTGGTGAAACATTTTTACACTTAAAATATTAAGTAAACATGAAACTAATTATTTAAATATACTAACGAAACTGAGTAAATGTAAGTAGAAAAGTATATCTGTGGATGCTCTCATTCATCAGGTCAGAGTCATTTCCAAGAGTTTAAATCGAGGCAGCTGGACTCCAGGACTGTTTTTGAAGATGTTTCCCACTCCCCCGAGTGGCTTCTTCAGTTCTGCTACTGCTCTGGTTGGAATCTGAGTTTTATGTGTTCAGGACCTCTGTGGGTGGATCTTGCAGGAGCTACCATGACTAAGATCCCTATAGTTGGTTAATGGTCAGTTAACAACCAGAAACTGTGTCTGGGCCATGTGCAGGACTAGTTGACGGCCCATCGTTAGAGATTGAATGTGAGTGAAGTCTGCTAGGAAGGGATGAAGGGACAGAGCTGTAAACAGGTGAGAGCTGATGCAGCATCACTTATTACCTGAGTTTCCCCTCAGGGAAGCTGCTGTTTACAAGCTGTTTAAAGAGAGAAGCAAGAAACCAACAGCCAACAGAGTGAAGGAGCTCCATCCGTCTGATGCATGTGCAAGGTAACCTCACCTTCTTGTTCTGGTGTCTCAAGGTGTTGGTTCAGGTATGTCAGCGCTGAAGTTACAACATAATAACTAAAGTCAATGCAATTATCTTTAAATCTTTAAATTGTGATTATGTGACTTAAAAGCGGACTATTATACAACAAGCCAAATGTGTTTTATTTACTTCATTTTGAAATAAAAAATATAAATGATTAATAATGGGTAGCAGGGTAGTAGGCTGCATCATCCAGAGGATTCCAATTCCCTGAATGGGAAACAGCTGGCTTGGGACTTCCACATGCTTTCCTAATGGAACACATGATGTGTTTGTGTAACACTGGAGATGTTAGCTGTACATGTGCAGAACAAAGACATGACCCACAGCAGACCATCATGTTTAAGGAGCAGCAGGAAGTCCTCTTCTTAGTAACATTTAGTTGAATGGGACGGCACATTTGATGTTTGACTTCATCTATGAACACATGTCTGCAGCATGTTTACTGCATTTGAACTGTTACTAATGTCATGACGCCAGCTGTGTCAGCTTTGTTTCCCTTTAAGTCCTCCATCTTCCTGCTGCATGTACTTTGTTTTGTTCTTTGTTGCTGCCCCAGCAGTCTGAATGTGGCTCCTTCCTTCCTGAACTCTAACTTAACCACTAATAGAATTCCACCTGCTGTTTCTGTCACTTCTTTCATTATGAGTTAAGACTCCAATAAGTTCCATTAAACTCACAGTGATGTATGCAGACTTCATAGTAAAGCCTTTCTTCTTCATGCCTCCTCCCACCTTACCCATTAAGCACATGTGTTTGTTACCAGCAGCAACATGATTGTAGTAAAAAGCTCTTTGAACACTGTGCTCAGGGCTCTTGGTAGTTTCTGCTTCTTCTCCTGTGCTCCTCCAGACACTCCCAGTCCTCCCCTCTGACTGAGCTCAACTGCTTCCACTCCATGTTGATCGGCTGCCCTGATGGTTCTCACCTGTGTCCTTGTGTATATAATCCCCGAGTTTCTCCTGGTCCTTGGTCAGTGTGTGTTCCACTCTGTGTGTCCTCTTTGTTCCGGTCTCACTCTGTGTGTCTGCAGTTGTTCTCCTGGACTCACAGTTTTTTCCATGTTGTTTGGATTTGCAGTTTTTTTGTCAGCATAATTAAAGACTGTTGTTATTTTTTAACCGCTCTGTGCCTGAGCATTTGTGTCGCATCCACGACAACCCCCTGACAGAAACTGATTCTCAATCAGTGTGGCTGACTTTTTGGGGCAATATTATAACAAATACTTATGAGACATTATATAAGAAAGACCCGTGCATCATGACTTCAGCTCCATTCAAAGCTTTAGGAGGCTTCATGGCCTCCATCACTCCATAAGACTGTTCCATCTGTTCTGCATCTCTGATATGTGCTGGGACATGGTGGCTTGGATGTTTCACTGCAGCTCATCTAGTAATAATGTGTAACACATATATGAACATCAAGCTGATCATGTCATGCTAAACTGAGTCCTTGGAAGAGAAAACTGACATCCATGCTGGACAATGAGTCCCACCCCCCGCAGGACACCCTGTCAGCACTGCAGAGCATCTCCCAGCTGTAGACTGTGTCCTCCTCGTCTTTACGCTGGTTGGATGGACTGTAGTTGTACTTGATTATGTCTCAGAATGCTGCCTTTGAAGTAGGTGCATGCATGTTGGTGAAGACGGGCATCCAGTTCGTCTTCACCACATGCCACAGCCTTCCAAAGGCATTCAGTCCATCAGTAAACTGGCTAATAGGCTTGGTGGTCCTATTATAAAAACAGATTTATATTACTGTTAAGTAGTGTGGCACCATCGATATCTTTGAAACAGGGATGCAGTAGCTGACTCCATGAGAACATACAAGAACTAATTAGCTAACCAGCTCTAAATGCATTCACTAGTTAACTAGTGCAATGTTTTGCCTTACTAGTGCAAGAAATAACATTTAATATCAAGAAATGAACTGAACTGATCCAGAGTCTGAGAGTGTATGACTGGCAACAAATAACAATTTCACTTTGTAGATTAAAGCAACATGTGCTTACACCAGAATCAGTCCTGTCAGCTGATATGAACAGGACCCCCCCCCCCCTCCTCCTCAGGTTCGGACAATATGTAGAAGTCCTCTATAAAAACACATACATTCATTAAGTATGTGTTCTTTATGTGTATAGGACCACTGTCCTCTGTGGACTCACTCACAACAAGGTCAGTGTGCAAATGGCTCTCTTCCTCTCTAACATACACACACAGTGTGTAGACACACAGTTATGTGCTAAAATACTCCCTAGAACTCCATATACAAGCCAGAAACTACACGAGCCACTAGTCCAACTCAATACTTCCAGATTTGTAGAGATCATATACATGCTACACAACTCAATGTGTGAGTAATCCAAGTATTCAGCATTACATTTTAGGGCCTGTAATCTGTATTCAGTAACTGAATACTTTTTAAAAGTATTCTTCCCAACACTGTTAGTAACATACGACACCAAGAGATGGACAAAACAGGCATTCACCTGGCAGTCCCCAAACACAGTGGAAATGAAATATGAAGGAGACAGACAAAATAATGCACTGAGAGGAGGAACTACAGCTGAGTGAGCATACGATATAGAAGCTAGGGTACCGTTTCATCACAAACCAATGTATGTTCTGGGCAACAGCATTTATAAAATATGCCTATTGTATTATAACATACAGACGGATTCTTGGAAATGTGTGTGTGAAAGATGATGTCACATTTTTGCATCATTGCTTTTATTACAGCAGTAGCCCCTACAGGTGCATTATGAGGCACTTGTCTGTTGATGTTGGGAGGACTGTGAACATGAGAAATCAATCCATCTCTCATACTATCCAGTATAATTTATGATGTTGAGTGACTGAACAAAGCAGCATCTGCAGGGATTAATGAGGTTTTTCTGAGTCTGCACAATATGCACTTTAGGACAGATTTAAAATGGTGGTCAGCCTCCACTCTATGAACCAGCTATTCACATTTCTTATATACATTTCTTGTTTACAATCTTCCAGTTTTTTTCATTTGACTCCCACAGGCTGCATGCACTCCCACCAGTCTCCTGGGCTTGAAATCTGCCATTTACAAACAGTAAGCGCCAGAGAGGAGGAAGGAGACGGCATACCTCAGAAACAGCTCAGTCATTTCAGGGTAGGAGACTTTTCACAATTCCAATTAAGTCATTCAAATGGAAATATAATGAAATATAAAGAAAATAGAAACCTAGTCTGAAGGAAATATTGGCATTTGTAAGTCATACAAAATGTATGGTTTGTAAAAAAACTATAAAGCAAGGAGCAAAAACAAGTAAACACAGCGCTCAGAACCTGTGGCTGCGCCTGGCGTGTGGAAACGATTCGGAATTAGAAAATTCTGAATACAAGTTTGATAGAGCAGCATCTAATGAGCGTTTTAAGACTAAAATGGAGTCTGCAGCTTGAAATTTCTAGGAGGAGATACATTTGGCAGATGACACCGAAATTGCTTAATATTTGAAAAACTATCATTTTTGGAAAAAAAACGTGAAGTTGACCCGGAATGTCCTCTGGGAGATGAACAACAGATGAGCAACGGCAATCAAACAAAGAAGAAGAAGAAGAAAGAGGGTGAATAACAAGAGTTGATTGCCTAGCAACGGCAAGTTGCCTAGCAACGGAAATCAAACAAAAAAGATGAAAGAGGGTGAATAACAAGTGTTTTATTGCCTAGCAACGGCAATCAAACAAATGAACTGAACAAGGAGAAGGAGGGGGAAGAGGAACTAGAAAGACGAGCACAGCGACAGCAGAAGTTCAACAGAAGTTTTCCGCTGTAAGTGTTTTATCACATCTGAATGGCTGCTGCTGAGTCTCTGAGAGCTTTTATCAGCGAGCGGCTAACTGCTGCTGCTGCTGAAATATTGGGAGTGTTTGAACAAACTATCGTCCAGTACGAGGGAGAGCTGGACCGTCAGCGCAAACTGCTGGATCTGCTCCTGAAGCCTGAGATCAAGCTACACAGAACAGGTATGTAAACATGACAATGTCACGGAACAACAAGGGCTCTGTGTGAAAAGAGTGACATTCAGCACATAGTGTTTCTGACAGATGCAGCGATTGATCGGCCATGACCGGCATCCGCAGATCAGACTGAGATATGCCGATTTTATGCCGGTCAAGCGCGCCACATGATCGGTCGCGTCACAACCGTTAGCTTACCTTAGCTTAGTTTAGCTTAGCTTAGTTTAGTTTAGCCTAATCCACCAGCTCAATCCACTGGTGGAAGTGTGCTCACCTGTATGTGCGCATGTGTCTGCGTCCTATGTGCAGACTGTATGAAGTTACATTTAATCAGTGAATTAATTAATGATTTGCTGCCTGTCAAATAAGATAAATAGCATAAGGCTGTTTAGATTGTTTCATTAGTTAGCAGCACAAACATGTTCATCTCTCCAGTTTCAGACTGCATGGTCTCCTAAATATACACATTGTGCTTCTGATCAACAGTAATCTGTTAATCTCTGTATTATTTGTCTGTGCTTAATGCTAACTAGGAATCCCGATTCTGATTTCCAGTTTTTGATTGAGTTTGACCTGCTGTTGATTTTAGCTGATTACGATTTCATTTTTTCAAACCACTTTACAGTAGAGCCACCGGACCCGAGCCTGTGTGCCCCAGTGTGGGCTTCACACACTAATAACTCTACTGTAATTATTATAAAACAGACCATACACATCATGAAAGTGCAGTTATGGAACAACAACATATTGCAAACTTACCAGTGTTTCCTCTGCCATTATATATGGGAGCAGCTATTTTCTATATAGCAGCATTAAATTAAAATGGGCTCCAGCCTGAATAAATTACATTTGCATGCTTGTTTGTTTTCCTCTCTCTTTCTCCATGTCAGAGAGACAGGATGACAAAAGGCGTCACTCCGGTGCATCGTAGTATATAAGGTGTGCAATGTCTGGCCGTCGGATTTTATATGGGCAGTTCTTATTTTTTTAAACTCATTGTGTAACGTTTAGGTGAAGTTCTGAGCAGACTATTGTCAGCTCACTGTCTGCGTCGCCATGATGCGTCACATGGTGCTGTAGAGCTTGGACGATGGGTACAGCAACTGTTGGGTGAAAGAATTTATTCTGCATGGTGTTAACATGCAGTGTGTTCAGATATATAAGTATTCATGTTTAAATGTGTTTATCACTTAATAATGTGATTTTCATAAGTGTTTGTGTGTTAGGAAATTTTATAGAAAATCAAAGTAATTTGAGGATACTGAATGTATTAAGAAGTAATTTCATAGTGTGTCATATAACTTTGTTTTCTGCAGTTCGGGCTGTGGCAGATGAGATCAGTTGTTTTTCTGCTCTCTGGAGCTCCGGTTGGTACGAGATGGTCATAAATTCAGACTAAGGACAGCAGCACCTCTGACCTGATAAAAGCCAGATTCTAAAGGAATGTGTTTTCTCCTGAGTGCCCCATGTTATGGTCATCCCTAGATCGGACTCACAACCTATGAGATTTAAGAAATTGAAGTTTTACCTTATTTGGCAGTAAACACTAATGTTCTATTCGCTGTATGACCCAGGGTCTGCAGGGGGATAGTAGATGCCCCTGTGGGCTGGCAGGCAGGAACGCCCATGGGGTATATCAATGTGTGAATTCCATGTCCAGTTGTTGTTGCGCTGTTCGTTGTTGCTGTGTGGTTGTTTGTTCTTGTTGGTTGTCCTGTTCTTGTGTTGTTCTTGTTTGGTTCTTTGTGTGCAACAACCCAGAGCTCTGCGACTCAGAATTTGCCTCATTGTTTAATAAATTATAATTTTGAGACCAGAATTTATCCGCTCCTTCCTTACAAACTAATTCAGGGGGTGATCAGAAGGAAACAAGGGGATTTTTCACCCCGACATGACACAGTTCAGAGAGGCTTTCTGAGAAAGTACTCCATGTAAAGTCTGCTCAGATGCTGCTAAACCAAAGCTGTGCGTTTGTTTGCACGTCGAGCTGAACTGTTCTCTCTCAAAAGGAGTTTTAGGTGGATGGCTTTGTTGAAGTTTCACCTAAGATCTGATGCTGCTGATCAATATGAAGCAGCTGCGCCAAATTAACGGCGTCACGGTCACCTCGCAACCAGTTAGAGACGTCTGAGGAGAGCCATCCCACAGCGCCCCTCTTCCTTACAGCTAATTCGGACCATAGCATGCTAGCATCCTGCTAATGGCTGCTGATTGGTTAGTTCAGATTAGGACTGATGGTGACTGATGCTGTACGGTGGCTTGTGGTGATGTCACCTTGTGTCACATTTTCCTTTGAACAGGAAAAGCAGCAGTTTTTTTTCTGTAATTAAAGAAGAGAAAATAGAGAAGAGTTAAGTGATTGATTATTGGCACAGTGACTGTGAATTACCTCCATACCGCTGGCTTCCTATGTTGCTGCTCTGTGCTTGTTGTCATTGAGCTCTACCAACGTGCTGCTGATGCATGGGGCCGAAATCAAGTTTTAACACCAGACTGGTCATCGGTATTGATCGAGTTTTATATGAATCTGAACAAGAAACGTGGTTTAATGTCTGACCCCGTGTGCTGACGGAGTTCAGCTCCTCCTCTGCGCCTCCTGCAGTCTCAGCTCCTCTTACCGTGTCCGGTGCGTGTTGTTAGCACAGCGAGAACACGGTGAGCCAAAGCTGTGAATGAATCAATAGCTCTCAGCAGAAAAGCACCAAAGTTCCTCAGTGTCGTTCCTCGCGCTGCATTTTTATCTGCTCCTGTGTGAGAGCGCTGAGACCGGTGCGTCTTGGGAGGACAACATTAAGTCAACGGGGCTTGTTGTAGCTTGTGAGGGGAGGTTTGGGACCAAAGATAAGGGTCCTCTGAACAGGCTGTGTTCTTCAGGAAAAGGCTCAGGTGTCAGCGAGGTTTGAAGCACAGAGCACTTAGCAGTTAACAGAGCAGAGGGAGCAGGATGCTGTTATATGACCTGGATCCCACCAAACATCTGGCTGCATCCTGATACGTCTGCACGTCCTGTGCTGTGGAGCTCACACCTCCTGACGGTCTTTGTCCTCCTGCAGCACGTCTCTCACATTCAGCGAGCCGCCTTCAGCTCTGTAGAAGAAAGAACATCGATTGAGAGCATCGTATGAATATCGACGTGCCGCTCCTGCTTCTGCCTGTCCTTGGCTCATAAAATATTCCCACGCTTATTTAAATCATGACCAGTCACCTGAGGACTCTGATAGAACCTGTGGAGGTTTATATAGACATGTATATATTTTACCAGCTCATGATTCTTCTTGGCAGAGAGTGATTTATGCTGTGGATAATGAGAACGCAGCCCTAAATGTGTGGAAATAGGCTTTCATGTGCTCCAGTCTAATGATTCTTTATAATGCTGGTTTCCTGGTGCTCCTGTCGTTCTCAGATATAACAAGCTGGGCCATCATCATCATCATTTATGAATAACAACATTAGCGGCCAGATGTAGCAAGTAAACAGTGACAGTGCAAGCTGTGCAGGCCTGCTGCTGGAGGTGCTGTTCAGTCCGGATGTGCTGCTGCAGACATGCTGCACATGCTGCTGTGTCCCTGAGCACAGCCAGGCTGGTCCAGACCAGCTCCGGGTGAGGACCACACAGCTGTGTCCCACTGCAGGTCCTTTAAAGGACAGCTGCTCCTGTCACACGTGTTCCATTTGTTTATCATCTTTTGGTCATTAAGTTCACTTTGTGCTGTATAAAGGTCTTTGGTTCTGGTTCAGATGATGGGTGGGTGGATGTTCTCTTGTGTTAAGTTGGTTCTGTTTCAGTTTTTTTCTACTTCCTGTTTTGTTTTGGTAGGCAGTTTGTTTTACTTCCTGTTGTCTTTCCTCCTCTGTGATTGGCTGCCCGCCCTCGTTGTTCCTGCCTGTGTCTTGGTTCCAGGTGGTTCTGTCCTGTTCTCTTGTCTCGCTGCTGTGTGCAGTAAATGTTGTTTCCAGGTTTTCATCTCTGTTATGTTTCAGTTTTTTTCTTTGTCTTTGGTCTTTCCTGCTTGTTTTAGTCTGAACCTGAAGGTCAGTGTGAAGTAAATGTCCTCATCAGAAGTGAACTGTGCGCCCGTCTGTGTATCCTCCATCCTTTTTATTCGCAGCATCACCATCTGTGTGTGTTCTATGAAACCATAACAACCGCCGTCTCTGAGGAGACTGCAGCTCTGCAGCCCACATCTGCACAGGAGAATGAAGAAGTGAGCCGACTGTCTTCAGCCCACAGTGCAGGTATGAACACAGACAGACACACTGACGCCTCTTATTCATTCAGAATATCTTTGAAAGTCTTCATCACAGTAGGGCTGCAACGATTACTTTACAAGTACTCGAGTAATATTCGAGGGCAAAATGCATCGACAACTAATTTAGTACTCGATGACTCGTTAGAGACGTCATTGGGGGGTTCAAAATGTGTAAACTGTACACACACACACACACATAAGCGTTTTGGCGCCCGGCATGGAGGCGGTCACGGCCTGAAGCAATGACACTGCAGCGGTCCAAAGCAGGTATCCATTAGCTGTTAGCTGCAGCCGTATCTATGGGAAAACTATGACATTTACGTGTGATCTGAGTACTCGAGTATTCGCAAAAATAATCGCCGAGTATCAAAATACTCGTTTGTTGCAGCCCTACATCACAGTGAGGTGGTTCAAGATGACAAAAACTGCAGAACCTGACCTTTCTGAGGACACACACTGCCGGCCTGTGTGACGGAGCGCAGGCAGGAGATAAACTGATGAGAGAGTGTCACACAGCAGAGCCTCAGTGTTACAGCGCTGTGCTCTCAGGCTTCTCTTCAGCACTGTGATCTACAGTGTGCTTCTTTTGTCCAAATGTCTCAAAATGTCCACCATCCTGGGCTGATGTGTCCAGGTTCCATCAGTCCCCTGAAGTGTACTCAAAGCTGTCACTGCAGGTTAGCTAATACTGACATCAGTGATGTCATTGTTTCAGCTGTACATGCTGGACGATGTGTAACTCAGTCTGACTGAGACCTTGTTACACAGGTATGTGTAAAAACGGAGACTTTTCCTTCCTTTGTGCCTTTTATTTACACATAAATGAGTTTTCACCTATGAAAACAATTCTTTCTAAAAACTCTGTGTATTCGCGTTTGAACTGACAAAAACGGAGTTTGCAGCAGTGCGTCAGTTGGTACGACCTTTTTTTTGTGTAGTATGGCTGCAAGAGCAGCTGTAGTCTAGTAATGGAAGTAATAGTAGCGTTTGCATTTGCAAATACAGCTCCTCGTGCTGTGTAGAAGAGCAGAGACATGTTAGGTCTCGAGTTTCAGCAATTTTGGAACAACATCTGACACAAAGAGGCAGACTGCTTCGATGAGGCTTCTGATTGGCTTGCACGGCTTTCTCCTTCTGCCAACACTGCCCCCCACAGGCCTGGCGTAGTCATGACGGCTCTCTGAGCGTATTTATGCAGGTTAATGTAAACAGCAACGTTTATGAAAACGATGATGTGTGCACAATGTTATTTTGGAAAACGGAGGGAAGGAAATGTTTGTTTTCACAGATACCCGTGTTTGTGGAAACGGGGTCTGACAGGTTAAACAGTGTTTCCATGATTCAACAGTCAGTGTTTCCTTTGACTGCTGCAGCAGTTGTTGTGCTGTCTGTTGACAGTAAAAACTATGGACAGAGCCTCCGTGACGTCACCCGTTTGTTTCTGAAGAGCCGTTTTGAGTCTCAGTGGGAGGTTCCGGGACGTTGATGACCGCCGCCATGTTGGCAGCGTCACGTCAACTAAAACTCCGAATATGGACAAAGAGGGGGGGCACGAGCGGGGTTTAGGGGGGCGGGCGATCGTGGAAGCAGGAAACTCACGCTGTGATACGTCAACTGTCTGTCACTCAAGCGGCAACGCGTTAGGCGTAATTTTAAGTCCGAATACAATTGAAACGAGTGAGTTGTAAAAAAATTCACCCCCCCTACAATTGACACTAGAAGAGAACCTATCATCTGAGACCACAGCGATTTTTTGTACCAGGCCGTAAACATGTTCTTTTCTGCTGTGAAATCGGCCATTTTAACATGGGAGTCTATGGGAAATTACTCGCTTTTGGAGCCAACCCCCAGCTGTTGCAGCGTGAATTACAAGTTTTGACACTTCCGCATGGGCTTCCACTTTGAGCCCCGAAGGTTGCCGCTTGGTTGTTATTTGGCTTCAGTGTGAAGGAACCTGCTGGCTGACATGCAGCAGGTCTGCTGCCTGTTGTCTCCACAGAGATCCACAGTTAACATTCAGGAAGCAAACCCATCTAGGGAGGAATTACTGTAGCCCTCACAGCTAAGAGCCAGGAGGAAAAATCATTTGGAAAATCACATTAATCAGCTGCGTGCTGCTAAATGTTTAATTTTTATTGATGCCTGACTTACTCACACTATCGACAGATGCGGGCCTGAGAGCCAGAAACTGAGCCAGGACTCAGGTCATCGTCCAGGAAGTGATGAGGAGCTGCCTGAGGCCACCGACTGATCAGGACCAGCAGACATGAGCTGTGAGGTTGAAAGTTAACCCTTTATTTTACCAGAATTCTCCTTAAGAGGATAAAGGTTAAATAATGGTATAAAGGTGAGATAAACTAACACACACACACAGAATCATGATGGACTATTAGCTTTAAACATCCATATGTATAGCATGAAAGTGCATTTAACCCTTTGAGCTCCTCTTCTGCTGCCTCTGATCATCAAAGAGTTCTTTCAACTCATTAAGTTTCAAAAGAAACTTGAGCAGCATTTGAACAGACTTCCCAGCATGCACCTCTCCTCCTTTAATGTGTTCAAGAACACTGAAATGATGGAAACGTGTTTTAGGTGCAGAGCTGGAGGTTTGTAGCTGTGAGGTGTAAATGAAAATATAGATCACAATTAGCACGTTCACACTGACACGCTGTTCATGTGTCCGCGAAGGGCTCTCAAGACTTCAAGTGTTTCTGTGTGAGCTTCCACTATATTGAATACATTATTTGATCTATACTAAAATCATGAATGACACAAAGACAAACACTGCAGTGCTCCCAGGTGACTGGTGGATGCTGCTTTTGTTTTACCTACAGAAGCAAACACTTTATTTTGTCATTGTTTCAGAGACAGATGAGCTGAGCAGTTCTATTTTCTGATTGGCTGATAGGTCGCTAATTCCAGACAGCAGCAGTCTGCCTTTGACTGGATTGTATGACAGAAGTGAATCACTCCTCTGTGTGAGAAGTGCCCTGTGTGGCTGCTGTGTGAACGGCTTGAATATAAACTAGAAAAGGCATTTTCTGAAGAAAATGCAAGTTTGATTGCAGAAGCTGCAGCATTGCTTTGAAAGCTTATCTGAACGATTGCTTTGAACTCTAAAAATATGAAAAACCACATCAGAATGCATATGAATAGAAGCTGAATGGCAGAACAAGAGCTGAATTACTCTGAACACAAGCTGAATCAGTCATAAGAGCAGCTGAATTCATCTGAACAGCAGCTGGATAATTGCTTTGAATAGGAGGTGAATTGTCTGATCTTGGAATAATAGCTGATTTTGATGTGGACATGTAGCTCCATGAACAGCTCCATAGCGATAAATATGGCAGATATCATGTGTAATGATTGACAAAGAAGTAGCCGAATACTATACAGCTGAAGGATGATCAATATGACAGATATAATGCCTAAAGTCTGATAAAGACTACAAATATGGCTGTTTTGTATGCAGTTCTTGTGTGACAGCCTGTCACCACGGTAACAGCTCTGCCTGCCTAATTAAGCTTAAGTTTCCTGACATATATATCCAGTGCGAATGAAGCCGTTTCTCTGCCGTGCTGTAACACTTGGAACCGTGTCTGTGACTCTCTGTACATGTCTCTTATTCTGCGTCTGCAAAGCTCCGTGTTTCCTTATGTGGAAGTAAATGAGGATTTCACTTTGAACATGCGTGCGCACCCTCTCATGGAGCAAGTCACCTTCCACAATATGTTCTTTCAAGTGCACTATTACATCTGACGGACTCCGGCGCTCACACAACTGTATCACGCATTTATAAGAACTTCCAGCCGACTCGATAGCAGCTGGGGCACGTACAGCATTTCAGCTAACTAAGCTAAAAACAAAATGCCTCACGTCAGTCAGTCAGTTCTTCTAACTTTCGTCTTCTGCGGAAACGTAGTGTAGTTGTCAAGACTTAGCGAAAAAGAGGACACAGGCGCAGAATGCGGTGCAGTGCTCTGAGCAGAGTCTTTATTAAAAAAAGGCCAGGAGGGCAAACAGTCCCAAGACCAAACACAAAATCACACTTGACGTGGAAAAATGCAAAAACAAAACTTGATCACTAACGAGAGTCCAGAACAAGGCAAGGCAAAGTTACCAGGAGATCGCGAGGTCAAGGCTGGTAATGTGCACCCACATTACCCAAGGAGACGAGACAAACTGGCACCGAGTGCAGGGACGACGTAGACTTTATACACAGGGAGCAGGGCAGACAACTAGACACAGGTGTGACACATGAGGGAGGATCAGGTAATCACCGGGAGGAGGAGGGAGAACACAAGGAGGGGGAAGTCAAGACACCTGAAACGAGAGGAGAGTCAGTGATACAGAACTTAACAGGAAATACCAAAATAAAACAGGAAGTAACACAAACCAAATTCAACACAAAAACCCTGGCTCAAACCTGAAACCCTGACAGTAGTAACGTATAAGCTCCCCCTTTTGGTGTGGAATTTGAGTTGCAGTATTTGATCTAGGATTAGAGCTTTTTTTAAATAAGCATATTCAACAATTAATAAATGGCAATATATATTGGAAGTATATAATAAATAAATAATACAATCAAATAAACATTTGTGTTTAAGATGATAACTTCACTAAGAAATCATCTAGTTTATAGATGATTGCTTTGTGAATAACAATAACTTTGCAGCTGTTTGTGCACCTTTGTAAGCGCCTCCCATTAACACACTCATTGACACTGCAACTATTAAAAGCCTTACACAAGCATGATGCAACCTGCAAATTCAAATGGTTGTTACAGTGTTTCCAGAAAAAAAATCTGACACTATACTGTAAGTATAACACTACAAACATCTCAGTTTGTACAAATGAAGATGTGTTTTTGAATGGTTTTGTTCTGTAAATTTAAAAAAAACAACAAAACAAAAAAACAAAAAAAATCCGTCATTTCTTCTGAATATCACTCCAAATTTTACAGCAATGACCTCTTTGTGACAGCATAGTGTTTCCCACTTATATATACGGCTGGCCTGGGAACGCCTCGGGATTCCCCCAGAGGAGCTGGAGGAAGTGTCTGGTGAGAGGGAAGTCTGGGTGTCCCTGCTTAGACTGCTGCCCCCGCGACCCGGCCCCGGATAAGCGGTTTGAAGATGGATGGATGGAAGTCAAGTTTATTTATAAAGCACATTTAAAATAACAACTTTCATTGACCAAAGTGCTGCAGACAGTCAGTCATGTATTAATAACATCAAAGTAAAATAATCAAAGTACAGGAAACAAGATAAAACATGCATAAAAGTGGTAAAAGCCAAGGTGAACAATGTAAACTAACAGTAAGGCTATAAACTGACATGACAGACACACAATGACCAGAACAGGACATGAGTGGGGGCTGTAATTGCAAACATAGGCCCTGATATGAAAGAGTGGAACTGAATGAATGAAGCAAACTTATGTGGAGAGTGGAATGGCTAACAGTGAATGAAGAATTTTTATTTATTCCGGAGCAGGAGAACAGTGCTGGGAGATCACAGCCACATCAGTACAACTAAAGCACAAATTCTGTCAAAAAAATCAGGTTAAATTCAGAGACTTAGGTCTACTTCAGTGTCTTCTGCCTGTCTCCTTTTTCTTCTTTCTTCCTGTCTGTCTTTCGCCTGTCTCCTTTCCACAACTATCCCTATCCCCGGGTTGCCCAGGCTGTATCGGTCCTGGTGGTCTACACTTTTGTTGTAGTCCCGGCTGTCCTGGTAGTCTGTGTATTCCTGGTCGTGTAGGTTGTCCTGGTCTAGGTAGCCTTGATCGTGTATGTGGAACAGCCTGTCCCATTTGTGTTCTGGTGTCTCTGCGACACATTCTTTCTTTGGTGGGTTCTGTAATTTTTTCCATCTTGGAGCAAGGAGGATTTCCTGCTCTCTGTCCTCCAACTGTGTGGCCTTGGCCTTGATCTGTTCTGGTGTCTATGTGACACATTCTCTCTTTGGAGGTTACAGTGATTTTAATCGTGTTGGCAGTCTTTCTACCAGCTCTTTGGTCCCACGGTCTATACTTGGCCCTGCTCTTGGACAGTTGGTTGCAGGGATCCTTGCTCTCAGCAATCAGGTCACTGTCACGTTGCTTGAGCTCCTCTGGTTCGTTTGCTTCCTGCTCCTGTTTCAGCTGATCTTCTAAGGAGGACCTGTCCTCTGTCAGTTGGTTTATTATACTGTCTTTTTCCTGGATGGTCTTGTTGGCCTTCTGTAGGTCACACCTCAGGATGCAGACCTCGTTGGCCAGCTCCTCACACTTAGAAAACCACTGGCTATATTTTTCGGTAGCCTTTCTGTGGTTTTCACTGAGCTGTTCCCACTTTACCCTTGACTCTAGAGTCACCTTTTGCTGCAGAGTCAGAGACTGGTCTACACACTCCTTCAACTGTCTGAACCTGGCCTTGCTCTTGGCCAGTTCGTTGCAGACATGAGTGTTTTCAGCAGACAGGTCAGTAATGACATTAGCCTGATAAACCACCTCTGAATGAAGTTTGCTGTTATGTTTCTTGAGCTCATCAAGGTATATCTCAATGCTTTCTCTTGATTCCTGCTCACGTTTCAGCTGATCTTCGAAGGAGGACCTGTCCTCTGACAGTTGGTTTATCACACTGTCTTTTTCCTGGACGGTCTTGTTGGCCTTCTGTAGGTCACTCCTCAGGGTGCAGACCTCGTTGACCAGCTCCTCACACTTGGAAAAACACTGGGTATATTTTTCGGTAGCCTTTCTGAGGTTTTCACTGAGCTGTTCCAACTTTACCCTTGACTCTAGAGTCACCTGTTGCTGCAGTCAGAGACTGGTCTACACACTCCTTCAACTGATCTTCTGAGGAGGACCTGTCCTCTGACAGTTGGTTTATCACACTGTCTTTTTCCTGGACGGTCTTGTTGGCCTTCTGTAGGTCACTCCTCAGAGTGCAGGCTTCGTTGGCCAGCTCCTCATACTTGGAAGAACACTGGGTATGTTCTTCGGCAGCCTTTCTGAGATTTTCATTTTCTTTTGTGAGGACGGTCCCGTTGGCCTTTTCCAGTCCAGTGATCAAGCCGTCTGATTCCACAATAAACTGCTTCACCGTCTGTCCTTTCTTCTCGCGCTTCTCTCGTTCTTTGCACTCTTTCTTCTCTTGTTCTTGGCGCTCTTTCATCGCACGCTTCTCTTGTTTTTGGCGCTCGTTCTTCTCGTGCTTCTCTTGTTTTTGGTGCTCTTTCTTGTCGTGCTTCTCTTGTTCTTGGCGCTCTTTCATCGCACGCTTCTCTTGTTTTTGGCGCTCGTTCTTCTCGTGCTTCTCTTGTTCTTGGCGCTCTTTCATTGCACGCTTCTCTTGTTCTTGGCGCTCTTTCATCGCACGCTTCTCTTGTTCTTGGCGCTCTTTCATCGCACGCTTCTCTTGTTTTTGGCGCTCTTTCTTCTCGCGCTTCTCTCTGATTGCAGAAGCTGAAGCATTGCTTTGAACTCTAAAAATATTAAAAAACACATCAGAATGCATATGAATAGAAGCTGAATGGCAGAACAAGAGCTGAATTACTCTGAACACAAGCTGAATCAGTCATAAGAGCAGCTGAATTAATCTGAACAGCAGCTGGATAATTGCTTTGAATAGAAGGTGAATTGTCTGATCTTGGAATAATAGCTGAGGCTTAGGGAGACTAAATGATTTTTATGTGGACATGTTGTTTTGCGATTCTGGAATCAGATCTACTAATTCCAGCCTGTAACCCTTCTCCTTATGTCCATTGCAGATATGGCAAACAACAGATCATCAGCCAAATAATACCATCTACTGTAACTTTAAGTAGACAACAGCTTCCTCCCAGCTTTTTTTTGAGTTGAGTCTAACATCAATGTAACTTCACAGAGAGCTCCACCGTCTCTACAGTCCCTGGGTTTACATTTCTCTGGTCTCTCTATCACACAGAATGGAGTTCGCCCCAATATGCACAGACACACACACACACAGCATGTGCGTAAATGCACACGACTCTCTCTCCCTCTCTCTCTTTGAATGAACGCGATGAAGTTGCACTTATCACTCACTACTGTTAGTACTCACCACGAATCTGACTGTATGAAGAAACCTGTTGCTAAGATGTTAGCCTCCTCTGCAGCTGTGTTTCTCCTTCTTCTCTGATCCTTCTGTTCTCCGCGTTTAGTCCAGTAATCACGCTTGAAATTATTCTCCTTTAGGACGCCTATTGCTTTGCACTTCAGGCAGGTTCGTCTCCACGGAACTCCCCAAAATATCCTGCTGTGTCTGTCTTTGGCACTGACCAACAATGCCTTTATTGCAAAAAGGTGTACCTTTATATACCTTTGGGCTGTTACCGTGGTGACAGGCTGACACAGGATCAAAGGTATGCCTTTGAATCAAAGGCATGCCTGCCTGTATCCATGGCAACCTGAATGTTTATTGCTGCTCTTAATGCCCCTGACTGCAGCCCTCTCTGTCTCCCTCCTAATGTGTTTCCAATGTAAAAACACCCTCTAAACAACTTCTGTTTTTGTCCCAACTGAAGCCTTCAGACAAAAAATATGGACACCGCCAGAATCACAAGATGTTGCTCTACAACACAGTATATGCGATGTGGACATGTAGCAAACAGCTCCATAGCGATGAATATGGCAGATATCATAATGATTGACAAAGAAGTAATACCGAATACTATACAGCTGAAGGATGATCAATATGACAGATATAATGCCTAAAGTCTGATAAAGACTACAAATATGGCTGTTTTGTATGCTTCTTGTGTGACAGCCTGTCACCATGGTAACAGCTCTGCCTGCCTAATTAAGCTTAAGTAATGTTGGAGAGAGAGGTGTGTCAGCCTCCTGTTACTCCTCTCAGGGCAGATCCCATGTATTTTAATGGGGGGTTGCACCCTCTGAACAAGTGCTTGGTGTGTCCAAACAAAAAATTTAAAAACTAATGACAGTAAATAGAAAGACAAATAAATAAGTTTATGTTTGTGACAGGTTCTGATCAGCAGGAGTTTTCAAGTGTACATTTTTTAGTTAGGATGCTAGCAGATATGTAGTTTAGCTAAGTTACTTCTGGCTGGCTATGCTAGCTTAGATTGCTAGCCTTCTAATTTTACACACACACACACACAACAGTAAAAAATGGACTGTACCCTGCACATACACACTGACTGTTTACATGCTGACATGTTTGCATGCAGTAACAGTAACTGCAATACTGTTTATCTATTTCTTTCTTTATGCACCTTAATATCCAATCCAATAACTGCACATGTACAGCTGTTTACCTCCTGACAGTTGCACTATGATTCATTCTCTGCTCAATTTGCTGATGTAGCACACATGCACATTTACATGTATATGTATGTAGCTTCATTTACTTCCATAGTTTATATTTTTGTGTACTTATTTGCATCTTTTTGCTCTTCAAATTGCTCTTTTGCAAATTATTCTATTTTGACTTCTTAAACCTTTATGGCATTCAGTGTGAGCAGCAAAGTAAGAATTTCATTGTACAGGGAAACCAGTTTCTATACTGTGCACATGACAATAAGCCCTTTGAATCTTGAATCTTGAAAACAGAGCACCACAAGCCAGGGGCTCGAGGCAGACCTGGATGCTAAATTTTAATTAATTTGAACAACCCTACCCAGCAGGCTTACATGATTAGCAGACCAATCATTAGCTTTAATTACACATTCAAGCAGCTTACAAACGGCCAGCTAGCATTCAGCAGCTAACTGTAACTTAGCATGATGCTATTGGGAAACATTAAGTAAACTGCATCCTGTTTGTGTTGAGCTCAATGCTGAAAACATTAGGAGAGTGATGTTCTCTCTGGCTCCAAGGTGGAGTTACCTTCAACGGGTGGAGGCGGAGCCACTTTGTCCATCTTTATTTACAGTTTATGGATGAGGTGGTTTAAGTCCGACGCAGTGCTCAGTGAACCTTCAGTCTGACCAGTTAACTCAGGCAGCAGATGAAGTTAGGTTTTTAGGTTGAAGCAGCTTAAAATGATTTACAGAGCTGCACTGGGAGGTGTGTGGAGTTAAAGGAACGAGTTAACCTTTGCTGACCCGTGGCAGTGGTCGGCAGCAGAGCTCTGTCAGCGGGGATTTGAGCTTTACTCTCCCACTGGAGCATGAAATCACTGTTGACCAAAGGAAAATAAAAACAAACTCTGCTAAACACTGCACATCCATTTCCACTCTGCATACATGGATTATTTTTACATTAGGCTTGTGTTTTGGAAAATGACCACAGTGGCAGAAAAGATGGGAGTCCCTGCTCCCAGTGAATGTATTACATGTTTATATTCATGTAACTTTCCGGCGCTGGGGCCCACGCTGCAGCGCCGTCCTGCAGGCTGGACTGTGGGTGGTAAAGGGCATCTGTGTTTCTTTGCCTCATGGTTTTTTGGTACTGTGCTGATTGTTGAGCAGTGGAGCGGCGCAGGAGGAGGATGATCAGCTGTGTCCTGCCCAGGAGGAGCTGATGACCCCTGAGTCAACCTCATCAGTTTCCCCCTGTGGACAAACAGCACAGAAGCTCCAGGCAGGCTGTTCATGTATCACCAGCAGAATCTGCTTACAGCAGCCGGCGGCGCCGCACACATCACGCTGCGAGGACGCCGCCTGTGTCATGTACACCTGCAAGATATGGCAAGTCAGGTAGAAAAAAAGTGGAGTTAATGGAAAAAAACAGAGTCAAACTGTGTAGTTAAAGTGCAGCCGGGATTTTATCAAAGTCCAGACAGCGTGGAGGTATGCAGTGCAGTGATTACACTGAGTGTGTGAGAGAGAGGCCGACCACAGGTTTTCATTTCTCAAAGAAAATGAGCAGTCAGTGCATGAAGAACGATGCTCCTCTGATAATATTTTCATAGGAAAAAGGGAATTTAAGGCTCATATTTTCTATCATGAACGTGAGGGGCTGCATTACTCAAGACAAACACTGCTTCAGACGAGGACCTGCAGCCTTATAATGCTCTCATCCTCCAGCAGATCAACAAGACACCACTGACTGAACAGCACCGTGCTACTGTCCTGTGGCTGTTTGCCAGGATATCGTGTGACCTTTGAAAGTTCATGGATGAGCCAGTTTGGCTGCTCTCCATCCTCCAGCCATCTTTTCCTGCAGAAGCACCAGCTCAGCAGACGGCACAGGGGAATAAAGAAAGAAGAGGAGGACAGAGAGGTGGAGAACTCATTAACAGAATTGATGCAGTCTGCTTCTACCCGGTGCTGATGCCAATACTCTTCCCCGGCTGATTTCTTTGTTAACACCAAACCCAGTAATCAGCCACCTTCAGCACAGAAGGCAGAGGTCTGCAGCAGCCCGCTAATGATTCTGTTTACACACACTGAAGGATGACAGTTATCACGCATGTAGCAATAGATTTACTCACAGCGGAGAAAAATATCTTTCAGCTCTTAATGTTTTAACCATGTGCAGTCAGTGGAGGAGGACTCTAAGCTGAACAGTGGAAGCACAGATTGTTCTGGATGATCCACCTGATTCAGTCTCAGCACAGACCTTCTGTAACCACAGAGCTCGCCTTAAATTCTTTTTATCTTAGCTTCGAGTTGATTCTTCAGACCTGTGTGCTCATCACACACTGAACCCGGTTGGTTTTTATCACATCTCACGTCACGTTCGGTGTTCCACAGGGTTCAGTCTCAGGTCCTGTTTTATTACATTCATGTCTCTGTCTCAGAGCTGATGATGGCACAGCAGAGGACAGATGTGGACAGGAAGCTGAGTTGATGATGTTAGGACGTTACATTGAAAGGTTTCATTTATTGGTGTAGTGCAGGTCTGAGCAGCTAAAACGTGACTTCTGAATGTGAACATGTTTACTTGTGTTGATTAACAGAGGCTTCCTAAAATGTTATTGGACCATTACCATCACTGCATGAATCATCAGACCTCTGGAAGTTCAGAGAGCTCGTATGATGTGTCTGTGAAGCTTCAGTGTTTTTCTGCTTGTGTCTGTCATGTAAAAGCTGTTTTAGAGTTTTCATGTTTATCCACTGAACACACACACATTCTACACTGTGTGTGTGTCTGTGTTTATGTGTGTGTGGAGATCAAACGTGACTTCAGAAGAAAAACAAACATGGAGGACGACAGATGTCGTCAGCTGTGATGTGTCTCCATGAGACATAGTAAAGACACGCATGTTGTTGATGCCATATTCCCCCCGGTGTGTATGTTCTCCTGGGCCGTGTTGTTGTGTGTTTTGGTTGGAGCCATGTTTGTCAGGTCGGTGGTGCTTCCCGGTCTGCTCGCTCGCTCTGATTGGCTGTTGGTGTGTTTGTTTGTCGTACTTTGTGTTTCTTCATGGAAGAACTGCAGATCTCACTTCAGGATGAAATCAGGATGTTAACCTGAGTTTTTCTGCCTGAGCTCACACAGTGATTCACAGACATGCTGCTGAGAGTGCTCCAGCGCAGAGCGGCCTTTGTATTCCAAAGACGGACCCCGGCCTCCACACATACAGTCCACACAGCTCGCCCTCTGCCCGGATCATTAGATCAATAACCGTCTTTCTGCACTTTCATTCACTTAGATTTGCCATCAAACAAAAGAAACATGGATTTAAGGCGCGGAGACATTTAGAAATATGAGCGCTTTGTTTCTGCTCTCAGAGATTACAGAGCTTTATCTGAAACAGTCATGAAGTGAAGCTTTATTTGTGGGTGAGTGACGCAGTGTTTACAGCAACATGCTGATTCCTTTATTTGTTATGTGACTCACATTTCCAGCAGGTACAAATAAAGTAGCTGCCTGGTGTCGTGCACAATATCTCAGCAGTGGAATCTGTGTTTGTTTCGCCAGCTGCTGCTGAGGAAGCGGGACTTTCAGTAATCCTTCCACAACCGTGAAGCTTTACACAAACTCACAAATCATTTCCTGCTCTGACTCACGGAGGAAGCGGCACAGCTACACGGCTGAGGTTTAACCTGTGTGCTGTTTGTTCTGTCCAACACTCACATGCTCACTGTGGGAGAACACACACACACACAAACCCGTCCTCCATCTTTAAAGGATCCATCCTCTGCAGGAAGGATCTTTCCTTTCAGTGAATCGCTGACATCATTTAATGTATTCACACAGACAGACTCTACAACAACAACACTGTTTTTTAATGCCTAACCCAAAACTAACGCTGGTTCTTAGACACACAAATGTTCTCTTGCTGCCTCATATATCCAGCCAGTTACCATGGTAACCAGATCATCAGTGTTATTCAGCTCACCTGTCAGTGATCAGAATGTGATGATTGATTGGTTCATCATATATACGTATTTTCGCGACCATAAGGCGCACCGTACTATAAGGCGCAGGTTACACTAAAACATACCAGTATGTAAATTCAGTAAAAACCGGCTGGATATCAGCGAGGAGCCGGTGCAGCCTCTCTCTCGACGGTGGCAGCGACAGAGAAACAGCGTGTGTGTTTCTACGGGCAGAGCAGTGGCTGCTGCTGAATGCCTGTTGTGATTCCAACTTTATCTTTACACTTTATTAATAAATAAAGACCATCTTCGGATATACGTTGTCCCGCATTTTAATCAGATGCACCACAGCGATTCCTAATTCATCCTTACCAGTGGCTGACTATACAGAATATTTATTACAACAATAAACAGGAAACAACTGCACGAGTTCAAACCTGCCAGCTCTCGTCACTGTCAGAGTCACAGTCACACACGTTGCCGGCTGGCTGTTCGGAAATTATTATTATTATTGTTCGGAAATTATGCCGGCTTTCACAAAAGCTCGGGCAACAGTCACTGCAGAAACATGAGCCCATGTGTCCACAATCCATTCACATATGCTGGCGTAACTCGCCCGGCGCTGCCTCGCAGTAAAGCTGTGCTCGCTGTCCGCCATCCATCGCTCCCACACCGCTCGCAACTTTACTTTGAACGCCCTGTTTACGCCGATGTCCAGCGGTTGGAGTTCTTTGTTAACCCTCCCGGGATAACGGCAAGCTATGAATTCATCTGCTTCGCCTGTATTTTTACACCAGCGGTGAGACGGGCGTACGCGGAGTCGCGGATCAGCAGCGAGGGTGATGCGTGAAAAAAACCATCCGGTCTCTTTACATAAACTTCCCTGAGCCACTCCTCGTCTCCTCATTTCTCCTTAACAAAGACTCCTGCTGGAAACATTTCTTTAGGCAGAGTCTTTCTCTTCCATAGGCGGAAGTTTCTGTCCATTACCATCCAGTCCACCACTACAGTCCGTATTGATACCGTGCTGGTCCCCATTCTCTCCACAGTTTGGGTCACGGGGATGTCGAAAGTGAGGTGGACTTCATCCATGTTGGTGATGTGGCTGAGCTGGATGTTTTTGATGGCAATGTTGTCACTGCATAATGCGGAAGCTGTAATCCGCTGGAAGTTGCTGCGCCAGTACCGTAGCATTCAGCTGATTGGTGAATTGCTGCAATTCACCAATCAGCTGAACCTGTGTATTATGTGGTATCCATCTGATTGGTTCATCGCTGCTAGTGTACGTAGTGTACGTATGACGTACTGTTCAGCTGATTGGTGAATTGCTGCCAGCGTACGTAGTTTACGTACCACGTCCCCGTGTCTGGTACTCAACCCATACACAAGGCGCACGGTATTATAAGGCGCAGGGCCGACTTTTGAGAAAATTTTAGACTTTTAGGTGCGCCTTATAGCCGTGAAAATACGGTAATTTCCTTCCAGTCATTAATACAGTCCTATCTCATTCAGAAGGGTGAAGGTTGTCACAAGGAGGCAGGTGATCATCGGGAGGAGGGAGCACACAAGGAAGGAGGAAGACAAGACACCTGAAACGAGAGGAGCCACAAGTGCTTGGCTTGTCTGGGTTGCGGCGGTGGAAATCCCTGAGGATGGGTGACGTTGGTATCCAGGATCTCTCCTCCGGGCCATATCCCTGCCAGTCTACGAGGTACTGGAGCTCCCTGCCATCCAGAACTGTTGGCTGGATGGCAGTCGATGAGGCATGGAGGTGGTGGAGTGGGAGTACAAGCAATAGGGTGTACAAAGTGTTCTGCCAAACAGGGACTTGAACCTGGACCCTCTCTGGCTCAAGACTTGTTGAAATAGCATAGAGACACTCAGTGTCAGTGAAGATTTATTTTATTTATTTATTAAGTGTTCATCCTGGAGCTGTTCTAAATTTGCTGTGGAGAGCATGCTGTTCATGTCAGGATGGCCGAGCGGTCCAAGGCGCTGCGTTCAAGCTGGGGAACATTCGTCCGTCTAAGATGGGGAAGAAGGGGGGAGAAGGGGGGAAAAGAAAAGAAGAGAAAAGAAGAGGAAAAAGAGGGGAAAAGGGAAAAATGAAAAAAGAAAGGAAAGTTGTGGAAACATCTCTAATTTATGTACGTATTTCAGGATGCAGAAACTCAAATTGACACTTTTAGGATTTTACTTTGGACCACAGCTTGGATTCGAACCGGCGACCACAGGAATGCTAGTGTTGATCTGCATCTGCTACATTTTTGGCATCATTTTTACAAATGGACATATGGATAAACGTTTTAACAGTCTGCCTAAAGTAAACGAGTGTTACTATTAAGCAGGGACTCTCCCGTGTTGTACTCTATTTACCTTTGTTGCATAATACAGACCACAGACACTTGAATGAGACTGTTTCGGGTTTATTAACTCAAAATCATATTTTCTTACATCCCAAATAACGCTGTAATCGCTCCGTCCCATATTTACAAATAAATGTCCCTTCAGTCCCGATCAAAAAGTAACAGGCAAACAAACAAAAAACTCCTCCTGGTGAACCCCACGCGGGATCCTCTCTCTCCCTGGGCGATCCTTGTCCATAAAAAAATGGTTATTGTCCATATTTTTTTTCGCATCACGGGTCCCTCTTACTCTCCCCGTTTTCCCGTTTTCCTTCACCTGTCTGCCACCGCTGTCCTTGGCGTCTCTCCTCCCCTGATGACAGTCCTTCGTCTCCTTTCACCCACAGCATGTCAGCTGGCAAAATAGATCACCCGACCCCCGCTGTCCTCACAACAATATAAAATAAAATATTACAAAGAATGCCGTCGCCTTGAGCGGCCTTTCTCTATAGGTAATAGGCATTAAGGGACAATGTTTATTTACAGGAAGACATTTCTATATGGCAATACACCATAAAATCTAAATAAAAAAAAATACTTATGTGGTAGTGCTTAAACGTGGGTGGAAATACTTTGATTCTCAGGTTTGGTGTTTAAACACTGCACCTTAAATAACATTAGTAAGCACCGAGTGGCAAAAGCAAAATCCACTTTGTGTAACGGCCGTAACTCAACAAATTTATCAATCTATAAAAACGTCAACACAGTACCAGAGTTTACATGACACACAAACTTAAACTAGTGTCACACGGCGCTGTAGCAAGTGTTTAATTACCGTACCGACTGTTTTTCTCGCTAGCTAGTGCAGAATGAATGACGACCGCTATGCGCCATACTGATTCTCTGCTCCAACATTTGTCCACCGTGATTGGTCAAATGTTGGAAATGTTGGACAGTGGGGAAGAAATCCGCTAGCTGATTGGGCGCACCTCCAGCAATTGAAGGCTTGTGATTGGCTCTTGTGTCCAACATTTTCCAACATTGTACGGACGATCCTTCGCCAGCTGGCGTTCAGGTCGCAGTCTCCACTGGAGGTGTGGGTTCAAATCCCCCTCCTGACAGTTCTTCAGAGGAGGAGAAATAAGTTTTCATTTAAAACGCTGACTGATCTAACCCAGACCACAAAATCCAATTGAATGATTTCATCTGTTATGATAATATTAAAGGTAACAGCTGAGATGTTTTTTTCTTGCCACTGTTGCTCTTAAGGAGGCTCAGTCTCTGGCTCCAATCGGATGACATCACAGGTCACTGTCGGGTTAGGGGTTTAATTCTAGAATTTTGTCTACCATTCCGGAATCCTGCCTATCATTCTGGAATGGGTGGATGGATGTCTATTCCGGAATGCTGCCTCTCATTCTAGATTTCTGCCTTTCATTTGGGAATGCTTTCTTTCATTCTAGTCGTTTCGCCACTCTATATTGGTGAAACCAAACAACCACTACACAGAAGGATGGCACAGCACAGGAGAGCCACCTCCTCAGGACAAGACTCAGCAGTTCACCTCCACCTCAAAGACAGTGGTCATTCCTTTGAGGATAATAATGTCCAAATCCTAGACAGGGAGGACAGATGGTATGAAAGAGGAGTCAAAGAAGCGTCTATGTGAAATGGGCCATGGATCCCAAAGGACCGAATCATTTGCATTCATTGCCAATGCGGAAGGATTGCCTGAATGTTTGCTCTGTAGCAAGAAGTTGTCAAATAACAAAAAGAGTAGAAGTGGAAGCCAGTGGAAAATGTCTTTCCACTTCCTAAGCCAGTGGAAAGACATTTCCAGGGAAGGCATGTTACATTTGCAGCCGAGTACCCAGTTGGGAGTGAGAGAAAAAGTGCGATTGCATTACTTCTGGAGAAATTAGAGCAGCGCAAAAATAGATTTAAGAAGTGGATTGCATCTCCAAACATGAACTACATCAAATCAAAAATCAATCAAATCAAAATATCGCACCCGCCTCACAGATGAGAGCTTGCAGTCCTGCGTCAAGATTAAAGTTACATCTTACATGCCCGATGTTGAGAAGCTGACCATTGATGTCCGAAAACTATTAAACGGGTAAGAACACAATCCTGTCATAGGCACATATTTAGTAACGAAGTGGCTGTTTCTATAAAGTGATTTCTGATTTTCGTCAGTATATATGTGGAATGACACTTAGGGATATTATTGTGTTTTGTTGCTCAGGGCCGAGGATAGCTGCGTTGGTTGCGTGCCAAAAGAGAAGAGGATGCTGCTTTGTTTTACCCTTGCACTGACTTGCTTGGTATTTGCACAGAAATCAAACTTAAACTGTATGAATTAGATTTTATATACTTTACCTTTTCAAAAGGCTGCTGTTTTATTTTTATAAATGCAGGCTGCGTTTTATTGCACTCTGTTTGTTGCCCAGATAAGGGGCACGTTATGCACGTTCCATTTTGTTGTTGTTTTTTCAAATCCTCAAAATAAAAATGACATCAAAAATCGGATTTCTTCATTGCATTTCTTTAATTTCATCAAAGCAATGAAACATAATTCATTAATATTGTAATGGAGTTGTCGTACAACAGAGCAGTCACGTGGTGCCTCATTCCCTACAGGATGCGCTGCAGGGAAAATAAACATGTAATCATGAAGGTTCATTATGTATTTGTAGCCAACTTAGTCATTTTGATAGTAGGCTAATACAGCTAATATAGATACATACAGCATGTGTTGCCTTTATTATAAGGCTTATATAAGGCTTTTAATTTTTTGTGGCTCCAGACATATTTGTTTTTTGTTTTTTTGGTCCAATATGGCTCTTTCAACATTTTGGGTTGCCGAACCCTGAACTATAGGGATCGTAGTCATGTGAGCTCCTGCAAGATCCACCCACAGAGGTCCTGAACACATAAAACTCAGATTCCCAACCAGAAAAGTAGCAGAACTGAAGAAGCCACTTGGGGAAGTGGCGAAACGTCTTCAAAAAACAATCCTTGATTGACTTTGTGGCTGTGGCATTAGCTCAACATTGAATCATAAAGTGTATTTGTTGCATAACAGGAAGTGGTCTTGTATTAGTGTGTGACCCTCCTGAGCGCTTTGAGACAATGTCTGATTGTAATATGCGCTATATAAATAAAACTGAATTGAATTGAATTGAGAAGCAGAACCTCTCCTTTATAGGGGTTGGTAATTGTCTCGCATTGGACAGAAATGAAAACTGTGTTTAGATAAGCAAAGATGCTAGCAGGTTAACAGTACTGCAGTGGTTAAACCCGATGGGCCGCTGAAGGGCTGAAAACGTGCAGGCACTATTACTATTACACGGCCATGTTTGTAGTCCAATGAAAGAGGACAAGCTACTGAATTGAATGGTATAAAAATCTACTGGACTACAATACCCAGCTGACATAAAATCCCTGCGTAAAGACTAGATGCAACAACACTAACGCTAGTGCGCGTAGATGTTTGTGGAGGTTGTAGTTGCTTTAGTGTGCTTCAGTGACTTTTGGTGAATTTCAGTGAGTTTCAGTGAGTGTCAGAGGTTTTTTTTAGGTTGTTAGCTAGCTTATCTCTTCTTCTTACTGCGTCGAGAGGGGCATGGAGCAGAATTTCAACGGCAGGGATTTCCGGATTTGTTTGACCCCGTTGCCAGCCAGTTGAATGTTGGAAAAGATGGACCCAGTTTATGAGTAAGTTTTGTACATTTATTTTGAAGTGTAAACTATTTGTTGCTAATAAAAATGATTTATTATATATATACATATACACAGTATAGTATACAGCAGGGTGGTAGTTGGGGTGAGAGAGGAGGATGCAGAGGATAGTGGTGATGATTCACTGTGGCAACCCCTAAGGGAAGAGCTGAACAGAGATGAAGGATGATTCAATCCTATTCAATACTGTCTTTACATATTTTTTACATAATGTGTATATTTCAATATGTATGCAATTACAGATAAAAATAAGTGTTATTATTTTCATAGCCAATAAGAGGGAAGAGCCCAGATGGGCCTGGGACCTGGCTTTCCTCTTCAGCGAGGTCCCAGGCCCATCTGGGCTCAACGCTGAAGCATCACCTCTCCTTGTTGTTATTGTATTTTTCTTACTTTATATTTGGTTGGACTTTCATTATTTTACATTAGTTATTAGTTATGATAATAAAAACTGCTCTATTTGGAGACAAAATTATACATTTTGATGTTTTTGATTTTACACTGTGCATAATGGTAGTTGATGAAGTACAAGGTAAAATTCATACCCAAAAGCTCCAGTAGATGGCAATAGACTAGTGAAATGGATATAAGTTGTATTTTTCAGCCACTTCCCTTTGGAAATGATAAGTAACCTATTTGGCAATGTGGTGCCAAATTGTGCCAGAGTGTCCGCCTGGTGATATCCTTACTAAAACCTTTGTGAAGACTTTGCTCTTTGTTCAAATTCTATCAAATTTGGTACATTTGTAGCCAAGGGATAGCTGAATGTGATCAATGGCATCTGTGTACATAGAATCATTGTTAGCATACTGTTTTCTGCTGTCAAACAGGAAAAAAACTTGAGGATAGAAATGTTACATTTCTCATTCAGTTTATTGTAATTCACTCAGGCATACTAATAGACACAATATTTTAAACACTGGAAATGCATTTTCCGAGGTCCCTGGATGTTCCTAGACACCAAGAACATGCATAATGCACATTATTATTGTCTTTTTAGGTGATTTTTGTTTTATTTTAGTATTTTAGGGTTTAAAGGGTTAACATCTGAATGTGGTGTAACAAGAGTACAAAGCTTTCCACCTGAACAGGGACTTGAACCCTGGACCCTCAGATTAAAAGTCTGATGCTCTACCGACTGAGCTATCTGGGCTCTACATGTCATTTCAGGAACTAATTCTGTGCAGACAGGTTAACTGAAACAGAGAGCATTGATTGGCTACATTCAAACATATAAGAAATTCGCTGAATGCTTCTTTAAGGGTGAACTTCCTGTGTGTGCAAACAGTGGAGGTGGTTTCAGGTGTTATAAATTGGCATCTCCATGGTTCAGATGAAGAAGTGGTTCCAGTTCCTCACATGCTCACATCTGCTAGTCCACAGAGGACAGTGGTCCTATACACATAAAGAACACATACTTAATGAATGTATGTGTTTTTATAGAGGACTTCATATTGTCTGAACCTGAGGAGGAGGAGGAGGAAGTCCTGTTCATATCAGCTGACAGGACCGATTCTGGTGTAAGCACATGTTGCTTTAATCTACAAAGTGAAATTGTTATTTGTTGCAAGTCATACACTCTCAGACTCTGGATTCCATTACAGGACAATGTGGACCTCATGTCAGTGTTGTATGGAAAGCCAGTTCAGTTCATTTCTTGATATTAAATATTTTATTTCTCGCACTAGTAAGGCAAAACGTTGCACTAGTTAACTAGTGAATGCATTTAGACCTGGTTAGTGTTGGGTGTATGTGCTTCAGGGATGTTATTTTAGGTTTGTTGTTTGTATTCATGTTAGTACAGGGCTCTAGAGTGCGACCATTTTGGGCGCACATGCGACCTAATTTCTCAAAGGTGCAACCAAAAAATATCAGAGGTCGCACCGGTATGACCAGCTGTAAGAGGGAGATACATTCTCTGCGATTCTCAAAAGTCTCCCTGTGGTCCAGCAACAGACACACATCAGGCCCATATAGTGGTCTAAGCCAATCAGAGACGGTGAAGGGCGGGACCTCTGTGTGTGTATCTTTGAAAACGTGTCTGCTGCGGTCACCCGAGACCGAAAATTCATAAGAAGAACGCGGACATATGCTGCGCAGAGCTGATGCTGTGTGATAAAGCTTGTTCCATACGCCACGAGAATGGAGAAATCTGTTCGTGTTCCCGAGGTGACGAGAACAAAGTCGTTTCGGCCCGGACTTTTTAAAACGTGTGTGCAGAACTCATACGGCCCTCTGACTGCAGCGCGCACACAAAGACAGACAGGGTTTAAAGACGTTTCGCTGCAGAACAGCAGAAACCGCAGTTTAAGTGAACATGTGCGGAGGAGCAGGATTTGTTGCTACTATGCGGGTTTTGCTAATTTGCTGTTGACCTGAATGAGTGATGATAACGAGCCGGTAATGTTCAGGGAGGGGGCGTGACGTGCTCGTAGCGTTATAACCATTGACAGTAAAAACTATGGACAGAGCTTCCGTGACGTCACCCGTTTGTTTCTGAAGAGCCGTTTTGAGTCTCAGTGGGAGGTTCCGGGACGTGATGACCGCCGCCATGTTGGCAGCGTCACGTCAACTAAAATTCCGAATATGGACAAAGAGGGGGGGCACGAGCGGGGTTTAGGGGGGGCGGGCGATCGTGGAAGCCGGAAACTCACGCTGTGATACGTCAACTGTCTGTCACTCAAGCGGCAACGCCCATAATTAGGCGTAATTTTAAGTCTGAATACAATTGAAACGAGTGAGTTGTAAAAAAATTCACCCCCCGTACAATTGACACTAGAAGAGAACCTATCATCTGAGACCACAGCGATTTTTTGTACCAGGCTGTAAACATGTTCTTTTCTGCTGTGAAGTCGGCCATTTTAACATGGGAGTCTATGGGAAATTACTCGCTTTTGGAGCCAGCCCCCAGCTGTTGCAGCGTGAATTACAAGTTTTGACACTTCTGCATGGGCTTCCACTTTGAGCCCCGAAGGTTGCCGCTTGGTTATAACAGACTGAACAACCTGTGTGGTTCCATCCATGAAGGCCGAGTCACTCTGACTGACAGCAGTCAGCTGGTTTAAGGAGTTATAGAACATGATGAACGCCCATTTAAAAAGTATTGTTATTATCCTGCTACAGTGGAGCATTGTCTGCCAGTATGATATCTGCATACAGCTAAACTGTAACAGACAGAATGAAAAGTCTGTCAGCTGGAGCTCAGCTTTAGAAAGAGAGGAGAAACTGAGGAAGAGAGGTGAGGAAGATGAGAGAAGAGATACTGTAGCTGAATTAGAAACATGTTGAAGAAAACAAATATATATCTCAATCACAACTATTAAATAAATAAAGGTGTATATAATTTAAATAATTTTTAATTCCAATTGCCAGATAGATAAGTGAGGAGCGACAGCCAGAAAATACAGAGAGAAAGCAAACAGGGAACTGAAGAGTGCTGTAACTTTGAATCTTCATCATGGATTTCTGACAGGCAGACTTGTTGGCTAGTTTGTCTATAATTTGAATGAGTACTATCGGTACATGTATTTATTTATTTTTATTTACCTGTGTTCATTAAACAAGGTCCAAAGTCAGTTTAGGATGATATGTGATTATTAAGCCCGTTATTTCTAAAACTTTGGCTACAGCCCTGTGAGGCCTGTCAGGTAAACAGTAGATGTAGCTGCAGATGATGAGAGAAGATGAAAAGAACTTCTGTATTAGGATAGGTGTCAAGTTAAGGCCTGATCCATAAAATATATGGACAGTGATTAAAAAACAAACTGCTGTGTGATGTGTGATGCGGTGCACCTAACTTTTGTGCCGGTGCACCCAAGAAAAAAAGGTTAGGCGCACCGGTGCAACCAGTGCAAAAAGTTAGTCTAGAGCCCTGTGTTAGTAAACTTGATTAGTTTTTGTGTTGTGTCTCCTTTCTATTGGCTGTTGACAACACGTGTTTGCAGATGGGTTAAGGGTGAGCCTATTAGAATATGAGAGAGCCTGTTCATGAAGAAGGTCATGACTGAACAGTGTATGAACGTTCAGGGAGAGCAGCTCACTGTTCACTGGTGCTTTTGTTCTTTTGTGAAAAGGTAACGGCAATTAAATAAAGAGATGTTTGTTTCAAATAACAAAAGTTAAAGCTGTGCCTGTTTTTATTGCACAGTCAAACTAATTTCATGACAAATAGCCTATATCATAGAATTTTAGTCGACTAAAACTAGACTAAAAGTTAAAAAATGTTGATGACTAAAATGTTTCTAAAATCAAATGACATTTTAGTCACAAGACTAAATAAAAACTAAATCAAAAATTGCTGCCAAAATTAACACTGATATGACTACACATACTTATAGGTATGCTTACAATGAAGGGTTAACTACCAAATAATGTAATTGTCAGAAACAGAACTCAGCCTCATAAATATCCATTTTTACAGTGAGCTCCCAAGGAGCCATGCACAATCACTACCTTCACATAAAATAAACCACATCATGAAGTGCTGCTTACCTTTCAGAGGAATCAAACTTCTGAAAGCAATATGGCGCCCTGCACAAACTTCTCTCAGCAACTACGGTGTCACTGAAGAAAAGTGCAGCATGTGAGCTGTCACTCCAACCAAACCAACCGTGCCTCTGCGCCACCTGCTGGCCAACCGGAACAGACTTACATGTATATCTGCATATCTAATGGTTGTTCTGTATCGTCTTTATTTTTACTTTATCTATTGTTATGCTGCTCAGGACCTTGTTTTGATGCTGCTGCAATGGCTTCATGTTCCTCGGCCACACTTGGAGGAGCTGTTCACGTCCACAGGGAGGAAAGGAGACAGCGTGCTGATGGAGCAAACTCTGTTTACCATGTGGGGTAACATCGGCTTACAAGGATTCAACCTCCAATCTCAAAAACACATTATGGTAAGAAGTCTTATGTCTGTATTTGTGTATTTGTAAATATTAATAAAACAGTTTTACAAATATTTGATTTCACGCCTTTGCGTCTAGATCAATTGATGCGAAAATCGAAGCAAGTGAACCTGTGACTAATTAATCTGGGTCTAAGCTGTGTCTTCTGCTGCTGTCCAACAACACTCCGCCGCATCCGTGTCCGGCTGCCGTTAAAAGAAAACAAGCGGTCGCTGCAGCAGTCATACAGCTAACATCAGGAGGAACATGCTAAACAAACAGTGACACATTCAACAGAAGGAACTCTATAGTACGAGAGCAGGTAGGAGTTTTCTCTGACACATAGAAAGTGTCATCTAAGAACTTCCCGTTTGTGAGCCCAGAGATAGCGAGTAGGAAGTCAAAATGAGTGACAGCATGCAGCTCAGTCAGCAGGATAAAACCTGTTTGTAGTGCCTTTCACTGAACATGGAGGCCTTTCTTCATGGCTGTTCACTTTAATGAAGATGTGTTAAAGCACCAGAGCTGCTGAACTCCTTGTGTGTGAGAGCCTGTTTGGTTTATGTCATTTGAAATTGAACATGATCAAAGTGTCGTGCGTTCACATGAACTTTATTAATACCCATGGAGTCATTGGGTTGTGTTAGCAGCATATACAACAACTGACAGTAAACACAGTGCATGTGTTGATGATTTTCTGTGTCCTCTTCACAGATACTGTGTGTTGATACCCCAGTATTTTCTGAGCCAGTCATCTACAAAGTGAGTTACTAACACAGCCACAACTGTTATGTTGTGTTATTTTAAATGATACAATGATTCTGTACATGGTTTGTAAACCTTCAGCTGTAATGGAAACAGTAGTGCTTTTTATATTGTTTGAATGGAAATATAACCGTGCCCTGACAGATTTGTTTTCTTCTTTTCTTCTTCTTAGAATTCTTTTCTTCTTTCACATTAAAAAGAAGAAAATGAATCATAATATTAATTAATAATAATTAAGAAGGAGAGGTTGGTGTCTTTAGATAAGCATGTGTTTCAGAGATTCAGTGTAGTTTTGAGTGTGAGTACCAGTATGTGTTTGGCATGGTGTGCTGCTGATTTTGATTGAGCTTTGTATTCTTTCAGGTCTTGTATACATTCAAAATGAGTACTGTGATTAAGTTTGTGCGGCATTATTATCAATACGTAGGGAGTGGCAGAGATGCCTGATTGTCAGGGCTCCTTGTACAAACAGAGCACAGTGTTGAGTAATAGGGCATAGAAACTTCAAGGTCCGCCAAAGAAACTGTTATTACTAACAGCAGCGTTACAGTGAGGAAACATACAATAATTATTCTATAACCCTATTCCCAGTTTGTTGGGGTGTTGTCAGAGCTTATTGCCTTTGATTAGGTGGTTGTTGTTGCAAAGAGCGTAAGGGAACCACACAGCCTCTGCTCTCTTGTTTCTGTGCTCCTGTAATACCTTTCATTCTGCTCTGTAGCCACTTAAGGTTTATATCCATTTTGATGTTGTTGTTGTCACATACACACCGTCACAAATGTTTAATTGAACGCTGGCTATCATACACAGGAAGAGGGATGCGATAGACGTGTATCCAGTGATTAGCCTGGCTGCCTCTCTAAACCCCTCTGGAAATGGTAAAAGCATTTTTGTAACTTCTATACAGATCCACAGTTTACTAAACATCGCAGATTGACACTAAGAGGAAAGATGTTTTATATAGGCTACTATGAATGAGCTGAGACACTCCATAAATCATGTGTACAGGTGTACCTGAAGGGGCAGATGGAAGCTACAGACAGCAGGTCATCAGCACTAACAGAAGAGACGACTCAACAAAAAGGCACGAGACGTCGTACAATATGTGGTCTTAATAATACAGTTACATTGTTCTAAGTGTTTTGTTGTTGGATTTCAGTTACCACCCCCATGTACGTTGGTATCAGACGGTCAACTGTGCAGTTGCAAGAGTGATCTTGGTGAACCCAGAAAGTCAGCGCTGTGATTTCTTCTCTGACAGAGTCATCTACAGGTCTGTCAGGACCAGACCACCAGTGTTTGCTCACTCACTTTCATCACATCCAACATTCAGTGGAACTTTCTGTCCAGAGCATTTTACACTGGTGGTAGTGGGTACATGTTCGCCATGCCAGTCTGTAAATTAGACAAACAAACGGTGTCACACAGTTCCGGGTTACAGTTTAATGTAAAGGGCATCTCATTCAGTCACTTTCCTTTGGTGCTACTGTGATTGTTCTGTATTCTGTTGTTTCTGAATAATACAGTTGTCTCATAATTGGATTTAAAGGAAATCTACATTTAATTTGTGATTACATTATCATGAAATTTGATTGGCCTAACATTATACTAATTTAGCAAAGATATCTTTACTCTGCTGCAGTTACATTCATTCATGTCAGGGAACAAACTTCTTTGTTTGCACAGACTCAATATACCCGCCCTCATTTGTGTCAGATTTTCATTGTATACATTACATAACAGTAGAATAAAGCTTGCCCATCTGATTCCTAAGACCTTCTATCGGCAGCAAATATGTAACTTGGTTGTTGGTGCATTTCTTGACTGTCAGTATACATGATTCCTTGTGGTTGCTCACCTGTGGGAAGCTTCCAAGGAATTATAGTGGTTTATTGGTTCACCCTGACAAAGAATGAGGAGGGATATAGGGGAAGATTATAGAGTTTGAGAGATGTTCATGAAACAATGTAGAATATTAATGTTCCCTTTTGTGTTTTTGCAAATTGAAATCGTAAATTGCCTTAAATGCTTCAGAATTGCAAACAAGTGACCTGGTATGGAGGAAACTTGGAGTGTGTTGATGCCCTCTTTTTGTTCTGCAGTGGCAGAGTGAATGGTCATCAGTACAGAGCCGACCTGGAGCTTTACCAGAATATTGTTGCTGAACAGTGCTGCTGGGAAATGAAGTCCAACGACCCCGTTCTCAAACTAGTCAAACAGCAGCAGGGACACTGGGAAAGACTTGTCAGGACTAAGGTACTCAACTTGTGTTCAGTCTACAGCAGAAATATAGAATTTTTCCACATCATCTTTTGATTGATTTCAAAGGTGATTTATCTTTCTAGAATATTTTTGTGAAAATGTTACTTTTGAATTATTAGTCAGTTGGAAAAAATATTCTCCCTTGCTGTCAAAGTAAATAGTGGCCAGTATAGAGTAAGTAATAAGAGTAATCAGAGTAAGTAATTCTCACGAAATACTAAGTGGAATCAAGAAGTATGAAAAAAAAACATATAAAATAAATAACATAAAAAAAAACTATGAAACCTGTAGTAATATACAAATGGTCCACCAGAGGGAGCCAGCGCGAGTGCACACATATATATATATATATATATATATATATATATATATATATATATAGAGAGAGAGAGAGAGAGAGAGAGATAGAGAGGGAGGGAGAGAGAGAGCGAGGGAGAGAGAGAGAGAGAGGAGAGAGCAAGAGGGAGAGAGAGAGGGAGGGAGAGGGAGGGAGAGGAGAGAGAAAGGGAGGGAGGGAGGGGGGGAGAGAGGGAGAGAGAGAGAGAGAGAGAGAGAGGGGGGGGAGAGAGAGAAAGGGAGGGAGGGAGAGACAGAGGAGAGAGGGGGGGGAGGGAGAGACAGGAGAGAGAGAGGGAGAGAGAGAGGGAGGGAGAGGAGAGAGAGAGAGGGAGAGCGAGAAAGGGAGGGAGGGAGGGGGGAGAGAGGGAGAGAGAGAGGGGGGGGGAGAGAGAGAGAGGGAGAGAGAGAAAGGGAGGGAGGGAGAGACAGAGGAGAGAGGGGGGGAGGGAGAGAGAGAGAGAGGGAGGGAGAGACAGGAGAGAGAGAGGGAGAGGGAGAGAGAGAGGGAGAGAGAGAGGAGAGAGAAAGAACGGACAGACAAGTCATTGTACAAGTTGGGAGGCTCAGGCATTATTTTATATCTGTCATGTCAAAGTTGATCCAAAATATTGAGTTGGAGTTATTAGTGTTTGTATTGCAGCAGTTTTAAATGGTGTTTTCCACTTAGGTCCATTAACTCCTATTATAATACTACATTTTAATATCAGAGCCATAACAACATGGAATCATGCATTTCTTAATGTAAGGGTTTCATTTGTGAGGACATGTCAAAGTTCATGATCATAAATTCAGCTTCACATTCTTCATTTCACTGCTTCTAAGACAAAAACATGTTCTGACCTGAAATCACAGTCAGTGATTCAAATGAAAGTGAAACATCATCAACATTTAAAGCACAAAGTTGAAGCTGCTGTCACTTCCACACACTCTGCTTCTACACACAGCACAGACTCACTGAGGAACCAGAATACAACCAGAACCCAGCATGTAGAGGCTGAGTGAATGTGGTGCTGAAGGTGTGGAGGTGGATCAGTGTGTCAGAGGAGACTCTGTAGAAGGACAGAGTGCCAGCAGGACAGTCCACATACACTGCTGCTCTGTGAGAGCCAGAGGAGGAGGAGATGGATGTTCCTCTGTTATTGTGCCAGACAGAGTAACCATCATCATAGCAGCTCAGACTCCAGGACTGATTGTTTCCTCCAAACTCGCAGTCATCACTGGGTCCTTTCCTTCTGATTCTTCTGTAACTCACTGATATATAAACCCATCCTCTCCACTCGACCTCCCAGTAACAGCGACCAGTCAGAACATTTCTACACAGCAGCTGATAGTAGCAGTCAAATCTGTCTGGATGATCAGGATATGGCTGCTCCTCTCTCACATGTGTCACCTTCCTGTTGTTGTCAGACAGTTTGAGCTTTGTGTGCACTGAGTTTGTGTCGACTTCAAGTTGACAGAAATCTGATGGAGAGAAAAAGACACAGCTGCAGTTTATCATCTGACACATCTGATGGCTTCATTCTGTCTTTACTGACTGATGTGTTGTTCATTCATACAAAGTTTATCATCAGACTTTTTGTCACTAATGTTTGAATGAACAAACACACAACTATCAGCTTTGTGTTCAAACACAAACTGGATATTTGCAGCAATGTGAGTAAAGACAGACGACACATTTAGAACATGAGAAGAACAGCAGCATCAACTGTATCATTGGATAAAGAGCATCATCCAAAAGCTCCTTCATCAGAGTCTGGAGGAGGATCTGGACTGAAAGACCAGACTCAGACCTCCTGATCTATCCTGATATTGTTCCACTGTTACTATTGTAAATACTTATTCCGCTTCTGTATTATTCTCCTTCTTCTGGACACATTTTCAGCAGAACTAGTCCCACAGCTTTAATGTGAGCGACCTGAAACTTTTACAGGACGTCCGGCTGTACCGGGACACCTGTGCTATGACTTTTCTTTCTGACAGAGGCAGACACACACACATACACAACCATACAGGAACATACACAACTACACTCACACAACTACACTCACACAACTACACTCACACAACTACACTCACTCACTCACTCACTCACTCACTCTCTCACTCTCTCACTCACACACACACACACACACACACACACACACACACACACACACACACACACACACACACACACACACACACACACACAGATTTTCAAAATAAAAGCCTCCACATCATTACAGACCTTACTAGGCCTGGTAAACTACACACAAGCCACCCAGAAATATGCAGACACACACTATACACACCTGCCAACACACAGACACACAAACAGGGATTTTCAAAATAAAAGAACCTGCACAATAACAGGATATGGCTGACGTGTAGATTTTCAAAATAAAACACTTAAACATGTTTTAACATGCATTGGGGGTGTGCCCCCCCCCCAACACACACACACACTTAGACACACATTGATTTTCAAAATAAAAGCCTCTAATTCATTACACAGCTAACTAGCGCTAGCCACCCCTACAAATTATACATCAAATCGACCGGCTCGGTCAGGACTACTACCCTCTGAGGTTTGGTAGCGATCGGATAAACGGTGTTTGAAAAAATCCCGAAAAACTGCGATCGACCCTCCCCACAGGCATCAAATCACTGTCAAAACTTTGAAGGCATGGCGTTTGGGCATGCTTTCATAGGAAATAATGGGAAACTGGTGAGATCCCTGACAAAACCCAGCTAACTTTGGAAGCCTATCAGTCTGGCATGCCTCTACACAGAATATTCATTTCAACTGCAAACTGCTCATAAGGAGTTGGACTTTATCATATTGAGTCCTCATGTTCATGTCTTTTACCAAACTTCATAAAATAGCAGCCAAAGTCACATCCACATCTTTAGGATTCCTCCATCCAGAATGAATGGAGAAGCTTGGGGCCTATTAAACCTTATATAAAACCATGTCATCAGTGGCATCTTTCACATATGCCGGTGATCAGGAATGAGGTTTGGTGGTATATAATGGGGCGGACCGGCAGCAGAGTGTGGGTGAGCGCGCATTGGCCCACTCAAAATTTCTTGTGAAATTTTCTAGGTTATATATACAATAGTTATTTCTATTTTCTTTCCTGTTTAGTTCTTCTGTCCTTATGTTCCTTTCTTTGGTTGGGATTGTTGGTGCATTATCATTGAGGGTTTTTCCTGTAGAACAGACCAAAAGTCCAGTTCATATGTTCACTGGGCCGAAGCCTCTGGCATAAAATCAATAATGTCATAATATGCCACCAGTACTGTTGTCCACAGGATGAAATCACACGTTTAAAAATGATTATTGTTTATATATATTTAACATTTCACCACAAGATGGCAGCAAACATGGTCAAACTCTCACCACCCTGTTTGCCAGTGATCTGTGTTTTTTTATTGCCCATTTCTAAAATGGCAAGTGTGAGTAAGAAAAGGAAGGTTGACAGCGAAGGCCGAAGTTTCAGGACAAGTGGAAATGGAAGAAGAATGTGAGGGCAAGACATCTTGCACATTGAAACCTGTGTTGGAGCCAGACCTGCCCCCTTTACTGCAGCTGAGAGCCCAGTCTCTTCCTTCTCATCAGAGGTCCCTCGTTAATCGCGGGGTTACGTTCCAAAAATAACCCGCAAAAGGTGAAATCCGTGAAGTGATGGGCTTTATTTTTTACAGTTATTCTAGATGCTTTAAGGCTGTGAACCCCTCACTACACACTTTATACTCCTTTCTCTCCTGTTCAAACACTGTCAGAGTTCAAACCTTCATAAAAATAAGTCCAGTGTTACAGAATGAAACCAAAGCACAAAGCAAAATAAAAGGAAATATAATAACTGAAGATTAAACAATGGTTTGTGAAATGGAAGTTGTGGCGGCTGCACTAAGATGAATGATAAGTTAATGTGGTCTGTTCAGAGCTGTCAGTAAAAGCTTGTTTAACTGGTTTCGGCTGTCCCGCCTAACAAATGAAGAGATTGCTTCCAAAACGCTATAAATCCAGAAAAAAAGTGTTTTCTTTCCAAAAAGGGTTTATATGAAACTTCTAGTTTATGTTTCAAACTGTAATATATCATCATGAGTTTGTAATAACATCAAAAAATCTAATCTATATTTTGATTTTAAACATTTATTAAACACCCAAAAAGCTATAAATCCATTTCATCACAAAACTCATTTTATGTATTTATATATGTATTTCTAATAATATTATTTCGCCGGCTGTCAGTTGATCCGCATGACAAAAGTTTTTCTCTTTAGTATGTGAACAGGAAGTGGCCGGTATTTTCCCTCCAGCTGAGTTTCGGGATTCTGTATGGAACGCTTCCACTTTTTTCCCATGGAAGGAAAGAGGACTGCCTCATGGATACTGTCAAAGTTATTCATTTCACACAGCTAAAACACTCATTTAAAAGATGCCTGGACATACTTTCTATCTACTGACAGGGCTCCGCCATGACAGTTGGAAAGCTGCCCCGTGATTGGTTGAATGGAAATGCTGCATTGTGCTGAAAATCAGGGTGTTTGTAGCAGATTGGGAAAAAGGGAAGAAGCGGTGCAGGGAAACATGGCGGATAACGTGTTTTGTTACTAATTGATTAAAAGCTTTAAACAGAGACCCCGTGTGAAACTTATTTTGGTGGTAACTCGTTTTCTTAAACAGTGGCGTTTCTCGCCCTAACCCTAACCCTAATAATGCTGCTCACAGCTCAGTGTCTCAGTGTCTTCACTCTTCAGTCCATCAGTCCAGTCTGACCCTTTGGATGAGATTCTTTGTGTCTGAGTCCTGCCTGCTTTTGGACTGTGGAGCTGTTTCTTCCTGTGTTTGGACCTTTTCAACCCTTTGTGGTCTCTTATTGGATTTTGTCTTTTGTCTGCTTTGGTTGTCTCTGTTATGTCCCAGGCTGAGGGGAAACCCACACACAGCATGTCTGCACCTCCCCACTCGTCCCCACTCTCAGATCGGCAGCTACACAGGCTGGTTTCAGTGTTAGGCTGCAGTTCATGAACTCAGAGCTGAGCAGTGCCCAAACAAACACAGAGACACTACAACACACTAAAGCTCCCTAACAAGAGAAAAAAGGAAAACCAATGACAAAGCTGGAACCTAAAACTCCTGCTGGGGAGTAATAAACTCCAGTAAACACCAAAGAAATCCAACCGCAGAGGCTGCGCTACAACAGCTCTGATGGACTGATAGAACACTGACTCATGCACAATAACATGAGGAAAGACTGAGTCAAACTTACACTTCCTCAGCCCAGGTTTTAACCACTGCTCTCCACCATGCTCCACCCTGCAGGAAGAAACACAGTCAGAATGATTTTCTAACCAACATGAGTCCAAACTGCTGATCAACATGAAGCAGAGTTCCTCAGTTTGTCAGAGACACACAAACAGACTGAAACTCATCTGTGTCGACTCCAGAAGAGTCTCTCCTGATCTGCTCTGTGTTTATTCATGTCCTCCATTCTGTGAAATATTGCTCTCTGTCAGTGCTTTACTGTAAAATCCTCTTCATGCAGCAACAGTGTAGGTTTGATCTCAGCATTGTGCATTTATCCAAAGCAGCAAACAAGCCACACTGTCTCTGACTGTTTGTTCCTTTCACTCTATATGCAAACACAAGCCTGGTTCACATGTGTCATGGATGGAAGAGTTTCTGACACACTTCAAATAAATACATTCTCTCATGTCTGTGTGTAGTTTTTACAGTGATAATATTGTAGTGTCTCCCTGCTCTCTGTCTCTGACTGAAGGAACTCCTCCTTCTACCATTGTGTTGTTGTCTCCTCTGAAGCTTCACATATGGATTGTTTCAGGAACATTTGTTTGTGGAAATAATTCAGTGGTTCTTACAGCTGAGGACATTAATAAGTAGGGCATCATTTTGTATTTGATCTGCACTAAGTGTGACTGAAAATCAGTCTGTATTTTGATATGAAGAAAGTGTATAAAGAAAAGTGAAGTTAACATGATGGACACTTAATGATGGAGGAAGATGAACATCAGGGATCAGTGATTATTTCTTCTCTGCAGTTTCAGTCCATCCATCAACAGCTGTGGATATATGAGCTAAACTGACAGACTGAGGAGGACTCATGCTCTGTGGTCTCTGTGTACCTGAGAGTCTTCAGACTACAATCTGGACTGTTGAGTAAAGCAGACAGCAGCTTCACTCCTGAGTCTCCTGGATGATTGTAGCTCAGGTCCAGCTCTCTCAGATAGGAGGGGTTGGAGGTCAGAGCCGAGGCCAGAGAAGCACAGCCCTCCTGTGTGATCAGACAACCTGACAGACTGGAGGTACAAAACATGTCATGAACTCAAGAAGAAAGAAGGAAAATCCAACAGATCTTCAACATGAACATGAAGCAGAATTTAACTGATGATCAACAAGCTGGATCCTGACCTGAGAGTCTCCAGTCTGCAGTCTGGACCCCCTAATCCATGAGACAGCTGCTTCACCCCTGAATCCTGCAGGTCGTTATTATTCAGATCCAGCTCTCTCAGACTAGAGGACTGGGAGCTGAGGACTGAGGACAGAGCTTCACAGCTTCTCTCTGAGAGGTTACAGCTGCTCAGTCTGAAAGAAATGCAAATTAGTTGTTATTGATGAATGAATGGAAATTTGTTGTGAATAATGACAATAAAGATCTTTTTACTTGTGTAGAATTCAGTGCACATTAGTGTCTGAAAGCCTCCACATGTCAACACATGAACTGCATGTAGAAAAGCTTCAAACATAATGTTAAGGTATGCATTTAAATGATCAACAACCAGATCCTGACCTCAGTGATTCCAGACCACAGTCAGCACTCTCCAGTCCAGCACAAAGAAGCTTCACTCCTGAATCCTGCAGGTCGTTATTATCCAGATCCAGCTCTCTCAGACTAGAGGACTGGGAGCTGAGGACTGAGGACAGAGCTTCGCAGCTTCTCTCTGAGAGGTTACAGCTGCTCAGCCTGAAAGAAATGAAATGTGTACATTTAACAATACTGAATAATTGTAAGAAGTAGAGCAGTGCAATGAAAAAAACAATTCTACAACATGAAAGGACACTATTGTCTAAGCTTAGTAATGTCAGTGGTTATAATTTGTGAATTATGTTTGTACATTTTTTATTATTAATCATCTGTCATTTCTATGGCAGAGAACAGGAATCAGCCAATCAGAAAAAAATGTATTGTTGCCAGGTGAGGTCTGAGATTCAGCTGCAAGCACACCGTGCAGCAGACGTTATGGCATATAGGGCAGGCCAGGAGTGAGAGACAGGGAGCGGGTTTCCTTCTATATTGATCCTCCCTTTGTGTTTCAGTCACTTCATGTGAACTGATTGTGTGCTGATCAACACAAGCAGACACATCAGCACAGATTCATGTGAACTAAGTTACCTGTTGTGCAGCTTTTTTTGGAGGCTTTGGGTAATCTGTTTCTAATCTGTTTAATCTGATCTGTTCTGTGAAGTCTCTAAAACCTGACAGTGCAGCTGATGGCCTCATTGGGAATACAGTGAAACAGAAATGTGGTTTTTGTGGTTAAAGTCATGGTGGCACAGAGGTAGACAGTAACAGATGTAAACATTTTGTTCTAATAACCTGTTAGTGTAGTGCCACCATGAGGCTGACAGAACTGTTTCATTTTCAGTTGGTTTTATATTTGTCATCATGGCTTAAAATAAATAAGGAGTTATTGAATCTCTCAGTAATAGTTGTTGAGTTAACCCTTTACTTCTGTCAGTATAATAGCTGTTGAAATCCACCAGAATGCAGGAAATGGCTTCTACTTCATCCAAAATGTTCTGGGGGAGGTAACTCTGATACTTTTCCACATTAAAACCATACAGCCTGTCCTTATTAGCTTTAGATATGATTCCAGCCTCAGACCTTTATGGTGCATTTCCAGGCTATTCTTTAAGGTCAGTGACTTCATATTGTTCATCTTCAGCAGTTTCTGTTTCATAACTTCCTAATGTTCAAAGGTTTTCTACTTTTCACAATAAAACAGCTTCATCTATTCAAAGTGTTTCAGCAACTTAAATTCAGACTGCAGATTCTCCAGCAATTCAGAGCAATCCTTCACATCATTCAGAGCAATGCTTCAGCTGCAGCAACCAAACTCACATTTTCTGCAGGAAATGCTTTCTAGTTAACTTTGTGTTCATAGTGTGTCAATTCATATTTTCGTCTTGTTTAATGAGTTGCAGTTTAATGTTATAGATGTACTTGCACAATCCATCAGCATTTAATCTCTTGAGTGAAGCCTACATCTAGAAGGTTTCATTCCTAAATGTGTTTTGTTTGTAACCCAGTTTAAAATCCCCACATGTTTTAATGAGTGTTGATCATTTCAGTTCAAGTTTAAGTGTGTAAGCATTCAGTTGTTGTGTTATGTTAAAGAATGTTGCTGAAAGATGTCCCACCAGCATAGATGGGGTTAATAACAAGTGACAGGACCGTGAGCACAGTGTGACACAGACTAGGAGAGGTGTGTCGGAGAAACATGTGTAACAGAGATTTTCTGTCTTCATTTCTAAGTTAGCAGTGCACAAAACGGTGTGTAACTTGTGTCTTAAGGTTGTTGACAGGACAATCTGTGAGAAGAAGTCTAGCAGCATACTGAGAGGCGGGAAGACTTTCAGCACGAAGTTCAGACGGTTTATGTTTGGTGCTAATGCTAAAGCTAGCTGTTAGCCACCTGGAAGAATAGATTCAAGTCAGTTGATGACAAGTGAAGGGACTTTTTCTAGCTCTAGTTGGACTCACTCAGTCGACTGTTTGAGGAGCTCATCTGCTGTTTTCCACCTGAGGACAGAGAAGAGACACGGACGGAGGTTGGAGCCACTAGGACTTGGGAGTTTCTTCCGGCAAGAAGAGAGGATAGAGACAGTAGACGGAGTCTGTGGTGAGATGCTGATGCTGAGCCTGCTCCTGTGACTGTTGGAGGACGGGACTGGAACACCTCAGGTGCTTGTTTTATTTTGCTCAGAGTGAAGCGGCCATTAAGTTTTGGGCGTCCACGAACACAAGCACCGCATCAGGCCTGCTGCGGTATATGTCAGTCTGTAATCATTTAAGTTGCTGCTTTATAGAGTGTATTAAGGTGTGGGGGCCACAACCTTTGTTTAAGTGACCTTGAGGTTGGTAAACTGAGCTTCTGAATTCATTAGAGGGTTAAGAAAAAAGGTTATATTGTGTTTTTGCCTCCAAACAGCTGGAGTGTTTTTCTTTAAAAAAGTGACATTTGATGTTTAAGGCTCCAAAACAATATTCTAATTTTATTTTCATGTCTTAGTTCACCAGCATTAACCTTTTCTTAAATAACTGAGAATTATTTTTCTAAAACCTTGTGTTGTGTTACTTATTACTCACCTGAGAAAGGGCAGGGATTCAATTGCAGAGACATATGCAGACGTAGTTAAGATCTTCATTAAAAATATAATTTAAAGATGGCCATTTGATTGATGGGTCAAACACTGCACTTGTGTGTATTAAAGGGACATCCAAGATAATAATTAAAACTGAGTTAATCAGGGTTAAGAAACATTGGATAAATACTTTAAAAGAACCTAAAAGCCTGCCCTCATCTGTAATGTGGTGAGAGTTGCTCCTCTGGCACTTCCTGTGTTTTTCATTTCTTGCTCGTTTCCTTGTTTTTGTTCTTTCCAGGCGCGATGGTCCAGCTGGGTGGAGTCGTGGCTTCTTCTCACCTGGGTTCCGTTTCCCGTCATTCCGCCGGCTACTTAAGCGCCGCCTCCCTTCTCCTCTGCGCCAGTTCTTCACTGCTATTTTCGTACTAAGCAACCAGCCACCTTTCTGTCCGTTCCAAGTGACCAGTGACTTACCTTGTTTTTGCCTAGGCCTCCAGCCGCGCCACCCGGTTGTTTCTCGCCCTGGACCTGAGTTGTGCTTCGCCCTCGTGGTTGTTTTTCGTTCCTCCTTCAAGTTACCTCGTAGTTCGCCCTTGTGGTTGTTTTTGGTTATATTTTGGACTCAGCTCAGTTTTCTCCTCAGTGGTAGTTTTTTGTTTTCTCTATTAAAGTGAGTAAATTTACCTGCTTCTGGAGCTCCGTCTGTGATCGCACATAACATCATCAATATGACTACAGAGGGGAGCGCTACATGTTGTTGAAGTGTTTTCTATATTCACATATGTTTGTCGGAAATATTTTACACCAGAAAGTTCCAACAATTTTATTTTGGAACTCATTTGTACTTGTTATATCTGCAACTCATGCTGATATACAACTGAAAACAAAACCATGCTGCATCTCAAAGAGCTTCAGTAAACCCAAACCTCCCTCATTGATCAGACAACTTGACAAGAGTAGAGTTACAAAATCATAAACTCAAAAAGCAAGAACTAAACCCCTACAGACATTCAACATCTGGGGTTGGGTGGGTTAGTAATGCATCATAAGTTCAAAACATAAGCAGCAAAATCCAACCGATCAACCAATGAAATGTGAAGACTGGATCAACACCCAGATTTACCCTGACCCGAGGATCTGCAGTCTTGGGACTTCAGAGCTCACCCCACCACAAACTTTACATCACAACACATAAAACTATTGAGACTGACCTCAGAGTCTGCAGTCCACAACTCTCCAGAAAACCACGTAGCTGCTCCACATCCTGCAGGTGGTTCCCACTGAGGTCCAGATATCTCAGCTGGGAGGGGTTAGCCTTCAGAGCTGATCCCAGAGAGCTGATCTCTGACAAACCACAGCCACACAACCTAATAAAACAATACAAGACATTGATAGAGCCATTGATACCACTGATCATCTAATAATATGGGATAACATTAAAACATACAGATGACTGTTACTGGGAGGGAAGAAAATAATAATTATTCACTGAATTACTGAGCAACATTTGAACATATGAGTAGATCTGATTTGTCATCAGAGCAACAGTGACTGAAGATACACATGTCTGTGGTCCTTTTCTGTCTGTCAGTCCTGACAGATGATTTAAAAACTGGACCTCAGCCTAATAATAACATTAACTGACCTAAGAACCTGCAGTATGCAGTGAGGACTGTCCAGTCCAGCACATAGCTGCTTCAGTCCTGAATCCTCCAGCCTGTTCCGGTTCATGTCGAGCTCTGTCAGATGGGAGGGGTCGGACTTCAGAGCTGAGGCCACAACTTCCCAGTGAGTCTCTGAGAGTTTACAGTCAGAAAGTCTGTGATGACAGAAATATCAGAACATTATGAAAGGGACACTTTAAGTAGTAGCAGTGATCTCATTTGATCTGACTGTTTGACATGTAACAATAGTTCTGATCATTCTCATCGTCTCATTTTGACAGTGTATTTCACTTTATTCCTCTGTTGTAGGTTCTTCCAGCTGATATTGCTGAAAGATAAATTCTTCTCTTTCATGCAGAGACTTTAAAGAGTTATTCTGTTGTGTGACATCCTGATTGAACTGTTTGTGTAATGGTATGTGTCTGCATGTTTGCATACCATGATGTTGTGCTGCAGTTTTTGCAGTCTTTGTATCTATGTAGTTTGTGCAGCTCTTTGGCCACATGCAGCTGTTTTAACTACAAATAAAGACACATTTATTGTCCATTCATTTAACAGCTTCAAACAGAAACATACAAAACAATGTTTTCACAGTAGAAGAACATCTGAGACAAAAACACAGCTGATGTGATGTGTCAATGAACACAAGGAGCTCTGTTAGAGAGAAACACACAGTGTGAATGTGTCTAAGAACTAAACCAGTAATCTACACTGATTGGTCACATCTGGACTCACCTGAACTTTCTGCAGTTCCTCACAGCTGGAAGCAGTCTCAATCGTCCTTCTGTTGTTGTGTTGTACTTCATCAGGTCTAGCTCATCAAGAACCTCCTCTGACATCTGCAGCATGTAGGCCAGAGCTGAGCAGTGGATCGCAGAGAGTTTCTTCTCTGATCTGGTCTCTGACTGCAGGAACTCTTGGATCTCCTGATGCACTGAGAGGTCGTTCATCTCCATCAGACAGTGGAAGATGTTGATGCTTCTGTCAGGAGACACTGTATGAGTGCGTCTCTGTTTCAGGTTGTTGATGGCTCTCTGGATGGCCTCTGAACTGATCTCTTTCTGACCCAGCAGGTCTCCTAAGAGTCTCTGGTTTGACTGCAGGGAGAGACCATGAAGGAAGCGAACCATCAGGTCCAGGTGGCCAGTTTCACTGTTCAGAGATTTCTCCATGACTCTGTCCAGGATGTCATCCAGAGATGACCAACTTTTCTTTCCCAGGAAGTTCACCAGCTCTTCATCGTCCCCATCAATGAAACAGCGTATGAGGTGGAAAGCAGCCAGAAACTCCTGAACGCTCAGGTGAACAAAGCAGAATGTTGTGAATTCCTGTTTCCTTCTTCGCTCTTCTTTGAAGATCTCTGTGAACACTCCTGAGTACACTGAGGCGTCACTGAAATCGATGCCACACTCTTTCAGATCCTTTTCATAGAAGATTACGTTGCCCTTTTCCAGCTGCTGAAGAGCCAGTTTTGCTAGTGAAAAAATGCACTGACTGGACAGTCGTTCAGGGTCACATTTCTCTTTGGTCTGATTTACCTGAAACTTCAGAAACTCTGCATACATCTCAGTCAGGGTCTTGGGCAGCTCTGCTCCCTCTCTGGTTTCCAACCTGTCCTCCAGAACTGTAGCAGTGATCCAGCAGAAGACTGGGATGTGGCACATGATGTGGAGGCTTCGTGATGTCTTGATGTGGGAGATGATCCTGCTGGCCTGCTCCTCCTCTCTGAACCTCTTCCTGAAGTACTCCTCCTTCTGTGGGTCAGTGAACCCTCTGACCTCTGTCACCACATCCACACAGTCAGTAGGGATCTGATTGGCTGCTGCAGGTCTTGTGGTTATCCATATGCGAGCAGAACGCAGCAGTTTTCCATTGATGAGGTTTTTCACCAAGATATCGGTGGTGGTGGACTTAGTTACATCAACAGAGTGACTATCGTCAACATGAAGGTCCAGATGAAGGCGGCTCTCATCCAGTCCGTCAAACACAAACAGAAGCTTGAATTCACTCTTGTCGTAGTTGCCGTTTCCTGATGATTCTAAAGCAGTAAAGATGCAATTAAGAGCCTCCTCTTTGATGCCCTTAGCCTCTGGGATACATTTATGAATGAGGTTTGCCAAACTGAACTGTTTTCCCATATGTGGATTCAGCTGACGGAAGGAGAAGGGGAAAATGAGATGCACATCTTGATTGGCTGTTCCTTCAGCCCAGTCCAGCATAAACTTTTGCACCAGGAAGGTCTTTCCAATTCCTGCGATTCCATTGGTCAGCACTGTTTTTACAGGTCTTTTTTTTCCAGAAGGATGTTGGAACATGTCTCTGGGTTTGACAGATGTCTCAGTGTCTCTGGGCCTCCAGGCTTTCTGGATCTGTTGGACCTCATGCTGTGTGTTGATGTGTATGTCAGGGCTGGCTGTGATGTACAGCTCTGTGTAGATATCAACCAGACACTCTTTATCTTTTGCCCAGCCTTCTTGTGCATACAGAAACCTGTCCTGGAAGTGTGATTGGAGTTTCTGTTGGTAATATGTGATGTGGCGTGGCTCTGGTACTGGAACCATCCCATCTGTCAAAGACAGTGAGTAGTGTTAGTGTGTGTTTACACATATAGGCAGACCTTGTCTGTCTTAACCCTCATGCATTGTTCGCAAACACTACCCTAATGTGTTGTTCGGGGACAAAAACGTCCCCTAACTTTAACGGTTTTAAAAATATATTAGATAAATATTTTTTTGAAATTTTTTTGCATAGACCTTTTAATTAACTTCAGTTCTAATCAACAGTAGTGAAAAAATCATTTCCCCCCAGGATTTTAAACCCTTTAATCACCAATTTTATGAGGGGTGGTGCTGAAGATTGAAAAAAAAACACACAAAATGGCTCATTTTTAATAGAAAAGGTGAATGTGGACTGGATTCTTTTGAACCTTTATTACAGTCTTGGTCATGTCAAACATCAGTAAAAAAATTGACTTGATTGCATTATTAGTTTTTGCACAGCACTGGATTTTCTTTTTTTCTCCCTAATGTGTTGTTCGGGGACAAAAACGTCCCCTAACTTTAACTGTTTTAAAAATATATTAGATAAATATTTTTTTGAAATTTTTTTGCATAGACCTTTTAATTAACTTCAGTTCTAATCAACAGTAGTGAAAAAATCATTTTCCCCCAGGATTTTAACCCTTTAATCACCAATTTTATAAGGGGTGGTGCTGAAAATTGAAAAAAAAAACACACAAAATGGCTCATTTTTAATAGAAAAGGTGAATGTGGACTGGATTCTTTTGAACCTTTATTACAGTCTTGGTCATGTCAAACATCAGTAAAAAAATTGACTTGATTGCATTATTAGTTTTTGCACAGCACTGGATTTTCTTTTTTTCTCCCTAATGTGTTGTTCGGGGACAAAACGTCCCCTAACTTTAACGGTTTTAAAAATATATTAGATAAATATTTTTTTGAAATTTTTTTGCATAGACCTTTTAATTAACTTCAGTTCTAATCAACAGTAGTGAAAAAATCATTTTCCCCCAGGATTTTAACCCTTTAATCACCAATTTTATAAGGGGTGGTGCTGAAAATTGAAAAAAAAACACACAAAATGGCTCATTTTTAATAGAAAAGGTGAATGTGGACTGGATTCTTTTGAACCTTTATTACAGTCTTGGTCATGTCAAACATCAGTAAAAAAATTGACTTTATTGCATTATTAGTTTTTGCACAGCACTGGATTTTCTTTTTTTCTCCCATTTTGTCCCATAGACTTACATTATAAACACACTTTTTTTGACTGCACAGCCATGGCACTAAATAATCATGCATTCTTGATTGTTGGTGGTTTACCCTGTTGGTAGGAGGTAACATTTGTGATTTTTACAGTTAACAACTTAATTACCATATTAACCCTTTACCTGCAGGCCTGTGCTCATGTAGTGTAGTTTCTGGCTTGTATATGGAGTTATAGGGAGTATTTTAGCACATAATTGTGTGTCTACACACTGTGTGTGTATGTTAGAGAGGAAGAGAGCCATTTGCACACTGATCTTGTTGTCTGTGAGTACACACAACCACAGAGTCTTCATAGTAAACAAAAACAAAGAAAGTGTTGCTATGCACGTGTGGCCCTTTGATGTCTACAGGTGCAGACTAAACAAAACAAAAAGGCAAGTGGTCTTACATGTGACCTTGTGGTCATTTGATGGTGAGAAGAGCAGAAAGCAACATGAAGAGAGGATTCACTTGTGCACAATCTCTGGAAATGATTGTGCAGCCTGGCTCTATGAAGGGCCAGGCTGTGAAGCTGTGAAGGCTGCACAAGTAGATCCGTCACTTGTTCACAAGCGAATCCTTCATTCGTTCACAAGTGAATCCTTCATTCGTTCACAAGTGAATCCTTCACTCATGCACAGGTGAATCCTCTCTTCATGCTGCTTGCTGCTCTTGTCACCATTAAAAGTCTGAACCTCTCAGCATCAAAGGGCCCGGCACTTACTTTTAGGGCTGCAACAAATTTACTTTACTTTACTTTACTAAACTACTTTTAATACTAATTTTAGTAGGGGACTAAACTGTAGATTAGATTTGGTTAGTCAATGATTATTTATTATGTTATCAAGTTATCTATCTATGGTGTCTATTTAGTAACATGCACATGTACGTATGGTCGTGTGGAGCGCAACACACCATGGAAAAGGGGCACTTAGACTTCACTTAGAATAATTCAGTGATCTCAACTGAGACACTAACCTAAAAGTAAAGTCACTCTACTGGAGGACGTGTTTTCCGAAAGCTAAAAAAAAAAAAAAAACAGCTATTTTACCCATCCACAACTTCAGACGCCAGAACTCCTGGATGTTTTCATTTTACATGCTTATGCATCGCCGTTGTACGTCTGAATTAGGTACACTTCACTTACTTAGTAACTTTATTTTCCTGACTTTCCTTCCCTGACAGTGTGCAAATGGCTCTCTTCCTCTCTAACATACACACACAGTGTGTAGACACACAATTATGTGCTAAAATACTCCCTATAACTCCATATACAAGCCAGAAACTACACTACATGAGCACAGGCCTGCAGGTAAAGGGTTAATATGGTAATTAAGTTGTTAACTGTAAAAATCACAAATGTTACCTCCTACCAACAGGGTAAACCACCAACAATCAAGAATGCATGATTATTTAGTGCCATGGCTGTGCAGTCAAAAAAAGTGTGTTTATAATGTAAGTCTATGGGACAAAATGGGAGAAAAAAAGAAAATCCAGTGCTGTGCAAAAACTAATAATGCAATAAAGTCAATTTTTTACTGATGTTTGACATGACCAAGACTATAATAAAGGTTAAAAAGAATCCAGTCCACATTCACCTTTTCTATTAAAAATGAGCCATTTGTGTTTTTTTTTTTTCAATTTTCAGCACCACCCCTTATAAAATTGGTGATTAAAGGGTTAAAATCCTGGGGGAAAATGATTTTTTTCACTACTGTTGATTAGAACTGAAGTTAATTAAAAGGTCTATGCAAAAAAATTTCAAAAAAAATATTTATCTAATATATTTTTAAAAACCGTTAAAGTTAGGGGACGTTTTTGTCCCCGAACAACACATTAGGGGGTAAAATTTGCCCACAGTGTACTGTTGACCCTATGAAAAATTTTAAAATCATATTAACAAAATTTATGTAAAATTAAGCTTATTGAGGAAAAATGATTCAATTTGTCCACATATTGACAAAGTTATGGCCAAAATAAACAGAAAAATTTCTCTCAGAGGACAAAAATGTCCCGAACAACACATGAGGGTTAAGTCCTCACGAGTATTGCGTAGAAATTTGATGTTAACCTCTGACCTACCTTGTCTTAAATCTTCAAATGATGTGAGAATGTTATATTGAATAAATCTACAGTTTTACTTATTCCTTTGTCTGCATTATGGGAGGCATTATGAAGTGGGGCGGCCCAGTAGTACCATTGGAGGTTTGGGACTTTAAGCCTCCTCCATCATAGTGGAGATAAAGCATGGAGTCTTGCTCGATTGTTATTCCAAATAAAATTACAAATATGCTTTTCATCTTTGAGAAAAATGGGTAGGAGATTTGATTCATTATAATTAGCCTCTACTAGATTGTCAACGTAATTCTGATACCCATATAGGTGAAGCTTTTTTTAACTATTTTGAATGGTGTTTGAATGCTTAAGGAAGACCATCGATGATCAGATGAGAACAACCGACACACAGGGAGCCGCATGTGGAGCAAAGTTAATACAATCTAAGACTATTAAAAACTGGCAAACCTGGTAAGACAACATCGAAAGGAGAAACAACCGATAAGGACTCACTGGGTAAAAAACAACAGTTCATAAAGTTATTTCAGACTGTAAATCACGCAAGGGTTTTATGGGACCCTAAATTAAAACCAAAGGGCATATTTGGTGGACATATAAATATAAGAAGCATTGCATCTAAAACAGAGCAACTCCAACAGCTACTTGTAAATTCGAACTTGGATTACCTATGCCTTTCAGAAACATGGTTAAAACCTACTACGCCGTCAAGTGTAACTCATATACCTGGATATAATATATATAGAAAGGATAGGCTCAGCTGCAAGGGGGGAGGTGTTTTGATTTATGTTAAGGACAGCATACAGTGTAAATGTTTGGATCTGCCAGAAAATAGCCTGGAGTGTATTGGGGTGAAAATCACACTGTCTCCAGAAATGTCTTTCTTAGTGTTTAACATCTATCGACTGCCTTCAGCTAAAGAAAACTTCTTCGACGACCTTGAGAACATGATCAAATTACATAATGCCAAGGAAATTATTTTAACAGGAGATTTCAATTTGAATTGGCTAGATAAAACCCGTAGGAAAAAACTCAAAGATATTGCTGGTAAATTTGACTCAGATGATTAGCACCCCAACCAGAATAACTGGCAGCTCGCGAACATTATTGGACCTAATCTTTGCTAAGAAGCCAGACCGGGTAATTAAAACCTATAATTTAGTCTCTGGTTTATCTGACATAATCTGACCCTCATAGTCCGAAAACTGTCTACATTACGACAAAAGAAAGCAAATAGATCTAATAGAGATAACGCAAACTTGTTCATACCAAAGAAAAATATGATATTTCTGGAAAATGAATTGAAACAGATAAATTGGGACGACAGACTTCAAGACGTCAAGTGTGAAGAGATAGCCAATGGACTGATAATGACAATCAAGCAAATTTTAAACAAATATTCCAAAACATCATCGAACAAGCATAATAAAAAACAAACCCTTCCATGGTTCAATGAATTTCTGTGGCAGCTGATGAAACAGTGGGACACCGCATTGAAGAAATCCCTGAAATCTGGACAAGCACTGACCGTTTACTATTCAAAGGTCTGCGAAACAAAGTAACATCAGAACTTCGAAAGCAAAAGCTAACTTCTTTCTAAATATAATCAAAGAAGCCAGAGGAAACAATACCATGTTATGGGAAAACATCAACAAACTTATAGGTAGAGAGCAGCAAAAAAATGAAATCACCCAAATAAAACACAAAGGAAAATTATACACAGAGAAACTGGATATAGCCAACACCTTCAATAGCTATTTTATCAATTCAGTTATTGAACTTAGCTACATATTTACATCAACACATCACTGGAAACATGCTAATATACATCACCAGGAACTGAACCTTGTCCCCACTAATGAACTGAAGGTAAATAAAATACTCTCCAGCCTATCAAACTCTAAAAGTACAGATATCTACGGACTGGATTCTGCTCTCCTTAAGAGGAATCGACAATATCTCATTACGCCAATAACAAAATTAATAAATGCCTCTATTACACAGAATATCTTCCCAGACTCCTTGAAACATGCAGTAGTTACTCCCATCCATAAATCGGATGATAGGCTAGAAATATCGAACTATAGGCCTATTAGTATACTGCCAGCATTATCAAAGGCAATAGAGAAAGTGGTGACTGAGCAACTGGTAACACATCTAGAAATATATGACATACTACATCCCATGCAATTTGGATTCAGGAAGAATCATTCAACAGAAACAGCTTGTTGCTATTTAATTGAAAATATAAAACAGTCATTAGATAAGGGGGTGTAGTGGGAGCCATTTTTCTTGATTTGCGTAAAGCATTTGACACAGTGAACCATGAACAACTTTATTGTAAACTCAACAAAGCTAGCATGTCCGCAAACACCATACAATGGTTAAAATCCTACTTATCTGACCGTACACAGTGTGTTAAAATAAATGAAACCAAATTAACACCAAGATCATGTCAGACAGGTCTCCCACAGGGATCACATTTAGGACCAGTACTCTTCACAATATCTATTAATGATCTACCATCAGTATGTGACAATGTTAATATACAAATGTACAATAATCTATGCAAATGGGAGAAATGGTATAGAAGTTGCTGCAAAGTTAACATCTGCTATGGAAAAGGTAGACCAGTGGCTCCGAGACTCCTGCTTGACACTGAATATTGGGAAAACAGCACTAATGTACTTCACAACCAAAAACAAAATGGAAAATTATCCCAATGTAACAATAAACGGAGAAAATATCCAAAATGTCACTGAATATAAATACCTAGGACTCATACTGGACTTAATTTTAGAAAGCACATAAAAAAGATATCAAAAACCCAATCAAAATACAATTTGGCTACCTTCAAACATATAAGAAATTCGCTCTCAACACAGGCAGCTGAATGCTTCTTTAATGCAATGATTTTGCCGCATTTCTCCTATTGCATCACAAGCTGGGCACAAGCAAAAAAAAACAAATTTAAAAATAATGGAGTCTCTGTACAAACAGGCTCTCAAAACTCTTGATAAAAAACCTCTACAGTATCACCATTGTCACATACTGAGCAAATATAAGATGTTAAACTTTGAAAACTGCATTATGTTTTCACACATGCAATTGGTTTTTAAGATTGTTCACAATAAAGCCCCTCCTCCTCTCAAAGAATATGTACACCGAACTGCAGAAACATCAATTAGAATAACACGGAGTGGCTCGAGAGGGCAATGCAAAATTCCTGCTTTTTCCTATAAGGCCATTAATTGGTAGAATAAACTCCCCAACCATTTGTTGAGCAAAAATGATTTTATTACTTTCTCGAGAGAAGCAAAATCCTGGCTTTTAGAAAACCAGCGTTGTACACACTGATGCTATTATTTTAATATTGATAGTACTTGTATACATTCTATTAACTGTTGTATTGTGTATGCCTTTGTATAGAAGTGTTCTTAGCTGTTTTTTATGTATATACATACAGATGTTCTTAAATATGGGAGATTTAAGCTGAACAGTGTGATGGGGATGGCCTAAAAGGTTTGGTGGGTGGAGGTGTTTCAAGCATCTGAGAGCAAATAAGTCACATGTAACTTTAACTGCTGTTGTGCGTATTGTGTACATGTAAATAACCAAAACCATGACGGAATGTCTGTCAAGATGGAAACAATGCAAGCTAAATAAACTATGCAATTAAGAAGTGAGGAGTACATTCTGTCTCATTCACTTCAGTCAGTGAATGAGACAGAATGTACTAAGATCTGTTAAACTGAGGAGAATTTCATGACTAATCGAGTGGAAGATGCAAAATACATACATCTGCAGTTGGAGAACGGGAGCAGGAGGGTGCAGCATCCATTCTCTGCAACTGTGTTGGTGGTGGAGGCCTCAGGGCCGTCTGAGAGCAGAGCATTTCAACTTTACGACTACTGAAAGACCACCTGAGTGAACATTGGCATATCATAACATATTACAACAGAAGAAGCATTAATCACTTCTTGACTTTAAATATGGACACTGACATAAGAACATTTACCTGTGCAGCAGGAGAGTCTCTGGCTGCGACCTCTGGTGGTCCAGCCAGGTCCAGCCGCCTCCAGCGCACCTTTTGGGCCTGGGACCTCTTTTCCTTCCGCGGCATTGTCCTGTGAAGAAGGTAGACAGAGTTGTGTGTATATGTACTGTGTGTGTATATGTATGTATAGCTATGTGTTATTTATATAGAATATGTGTGTGTGTGTCTGTAGGTGTTAATGTGTTTAATGTTATTTATATAGAATATGTGTCTGTAGGTGTTAATGTGTTTAATGTTATTTATATAGAATATGTGTCTGTAGGTGTATCCAGCGTCGATCTGAAGAGTTTTCCAAGAGCTGAAAGGAAGAAAAAAAAAATCTGTCAGGGCGCGGTTACATTTCCATGCTAACAATATAAAAAGCACTACTGTTTCTATTACAGCTGAAGGTTTCCAACCATGTACAGAATCATTGTATCACTGAATTACATATAAATAACAGTTGTGGCTGTGTTAGTAACGTTGTAGATGACTGGCTCAGAAAATGCTGCAGTATAGTAGTACACACAGTATCTGTGAAGAGGACACAGAAAATCAACACATGCATTGTGTTTACTGTCACTTCTTGTATATGCTGCTCACACAACCCAATGACTCCATGGGTATTAATAAAGGTTATGTGAATGCACGACACTGTGATAAATTGTTCAGTTTTAAATGACTGTAGCTCTGGTGCTTTAACACATCATCATTAATATTCTTCATTTAAAAGTGAAACTGCCGAACTAATCGGACTGTAAAGAGAAGTTACACTAATTTAACCAAAAGTGCATCAGAATGAAATCTCCTACCCTACCTTTAAGGCTGTGAACCCTCACTGCACACTTTAAACTCCGTTCTCTCTGTTTAAACACTGTCAGAGTTCAAACCTTCGTAGGAAATAAGTCCAGTATTACAGAATGAAACCAAAGATCAAACCTGTTTTCAGCAGCATTCTGCATTCTGGAGATGGACTGACACTGGTCTACGGACTATCCGGACCAGAACTCAATGAGCTGTAAGAGAAAAACAAGGTGAGAGGTGAACTGGTTATAGGAGGGACCACTGTAATGCAAACATGTGATTTGCTGATTCTGGTGTTTTTAGGTTTTGATTTAAATTCCACAAAATCATTTATTTGCATTCAATTATTTTTGATTGTAACCATATATAATTCATACTTCTGTCTGTGTTCTAAGAGTCTTAAAAATATGTGGTTTCCTTTTTATTTACAGTGTGCATGTCATGTGACTTATGAACGTACAGTTTGTGCATATATATAAACAGTTTGATTTCCAGGTTGATGCAGCAACAGCTGCTGCTCTGACACCATTGTTCATGTCTTCCTCTCTCTGCACTGTGTTAACACACCTGAATGCTGCAGAGCATCTTCTTCTTTCCTGCTAAATAAATAATGGCCCTGTGGTCTGGTGGTGTCGGTTCACCTTGGACAGCGATGGACAGGAGGACAGGAAGGTCCGGCTGCTCTCAGCTGGGACCTGTGTGTGTCTGGGTGCACACACACCTGCAGTCTGCCCACAGTTACTGACGTAGCCACTCCGTCACACCCCAGCTGACACATGACCGCACCAGGTGGCTGCTGCTATGACAGATGGTGGTTGTCAGCATTCCTCGTTAGTATAGTGGATAGTATCTCCGCCTGTCACGCGGAAGACCGGGGTTCGATTCCCCGACGGGGAGAAAGACTTTTACCATCAGATAGGATGATACTGACCCTGTACATTGCTGCTGCAATAGAAAACATTTCCCAGTTTGGGATAAATAAAGTATTTGTTCTGTTCTGTTCTGTTCGTCTTGTGTCTTGTGAGCTTTAGATTATATTATTTCTTGGGCTCTGTGCTCTAAGTGTCTTAAAAATATGTGGTTTCCTTTATTTACAGTGGTGCATGTCATGTGACTTTACTTATGCAACATGTATGATAATGTTCTGTCTCCTCTCATTTCCAGACGTGCAGCCAAAAACATGTGCAGTGATGATATGTGACGGTATCATCATGGTCTCAGAGAGAAGAGCTGAGTGTGTCTGTTCTGATCTTTGTTGTGTCTCTTCTCCTCTGTAGTTTCTGCTTGTTGCTCCGTCACACGCCCTCTGCTGGTGAGCCGCGTCATTACACACAACCTCTGCTGCTGTCAGACTGTATAATAACCACTTCTGATAGGAGCAATATTCACACACCACAGTGTACAACACATTATTTATTTAGTTTCTGATGCACTATGTACAGTTTTCTTACAGACCACTTCTCCCTCCACTCACCTGTGCAATAACTGTTCATATGTAAACTGTTGATGATTCTATTCTATATTTTATTGGTAGTTTATTTTATCATATATATCTTTTCTTAACTTATCCTTTGCTGTCTGTACCTGCTGTTGCAAAAATGCAATTTCCCCATTGTGGGACTAATAAAGGTTTCTTAATCTTAATCTTAAGACTGTCTGGAGGACACACAGAGTGGACATGGGTCACAGAGTGCTGCTGCTGTTTGTGTCTCTGCAGCATGGGCAGCTGCTCCTGCTCCACTCGTCACCGGCTGATTGTTCACACCTGTGATCAGTCATCAGCCAATCCTGCTGCAGCTTCCATCTAGTATATGTGTCCAATGGAAGCTGAGCAACATGTCAGCTACACACATAGAAACACTACACATAGTTTGTCATATAAATAACATGGATTGAATCATGTTGTACAGTCAATGGAAACAAAAAGCACTGAGAGTGGTGCTGGTAGTGCAGCAGTGGATGGAGGCTGAAGTGCTGCCACCTAGTGTCAATATTTGGTATTAACTCTGACTACATATTCCACCTTTAACTCTCTGCCATATATACTGTGCCATGTGTGAAGTGATAATAAAATGTGAATGTGAATTTATTGTAAAGAACTTTACTTATTATCCCTGTATAAGTGAGCAGTGTGTGTGTGTGTTTGATGGAGCGTGTAATGTCTGCTCAGTGTTACTGATGCTGCTGTGTGTGATCTGAAAACTGATCAAACTGTGATGTGTCTGATGCTGACAGAAGAATCAGAGGTCAGACAGTCGGATCCTCCTCTGTGACACCTTTAACATCATATCAGAAATCTCTGTCTGCTTCTGGTACATGCAGCTGATCACCAGCAGGGGGCTCACTGCTTTGCTGTCACTCAGTGTAACAATGGAACTGTTAGAATGATGGTGCGGCTCACACAGGTGTGTGTGGTTGAGGTTAATCAGTGCAACAATGTCAGCTTCTCTCTACAGACTGTGAGAGAAACAGTCTGACTGAAGACAGGAGGAGGCAGAAATGTCACTGTGTGGATGTCAGCTGCCAGAAAACACCACAGAAGACGAAGAAGAGGCAGAGGAAGAAGAAGAACAGAGAGGGGAAAGTGTTTGTGGTGACAGTGGATTGGAGTAAAGCTCAGCTGCTACAACAGAACAGTTTCTGAACACATGTGTAGCCACCAAAACTACACCTGGTACAACAAAGGATCACAGTGAGTGGAGGACCAAGGCTGGAACCAGAGGACCAGAGCTGAGCTCTGGAGGCCAGAGAAGTCCTCCTGCAGCCTCTGCTGAGTTTGTTCCTTTTGGCCCTCTGTTCTTTGTTCTTGCTGATCTTTTTGCAGTGTTTTGCTGAACATATCATGTGAGAATGTTTTTGACATAGCAGCCTGTATTTTGATTATTATGTTGGACTTTCTCTGGACACTTTATTTTGGCTGTTTGTTTAGTTTCCAGGATCATCATTTCACCATGATTCAGATAAAATTCAGATCACAGAAAGGCTGTTCTCACTTCAGTGAATGAATTATGGTTTTGTATATTCATTGGTCAACAGTGGTGGAATTGTAACCTTTTAAATGGGATTCTGTTTGGTTACCATAGAAACCACTGAGGAGGCACTGATGGCTGTGGGGCTGTTGGGGTTGCTGCTGCTGAGTGGAGTCGTTCTGGTGGTCATTATGATGGAGATGCTGCAGGGTTCATTGTGTTGGTGGTTGTGATGGGATGGTGGTCCCTGATGGGGTGCTGCCGAGTGGGGTCATTGTGGTACAGGTTAGGGGTGTGAAGTGGTCCCTCTCAAACCTGCAGTAGAAAGTCTTGAGGTCGCCAGCAGTGGGCCACCGTTATGTTATTGTGACTGGCAAACTCTTTAATCTCAACGTTATTTTAGCTAATATATATATATGCTCCACATTTTGATGACCCACAGTTTTTCTCCCGCATCATTAAATTGATCCCGTGTTTAAATTCACACCTGCTCATTATGGGGGGAGATTTGAATCTGTGTCTGGACCCAGGGATGGATCGGTCATCGGTTAGGCCTGGTTATCAAAATCTGCCTCTTGTCTAGAGACATTTCTTTCAAACTATGGTATCTCAGACGTTTTACTTCCTCCAAGTAGAGTGGACCTGGCTCACAGAGTGCTGCTGCTGTTTCTGTCTCTCTGTGAGCAGCATGTTAAACAGCAGGCTCTGAATAGTGACGTCATGATGTCACAGTCACATCAGTCTAATCTCCCAATCTGAGAGAGAGCTGTCATCAACAGCAGGAAGTGCAGGAAGCTCATGGTGTGCAGGCCTCTGATGTTTGGAGGCTTGTAGCAGCCAACAAGAAGGGAGTTTGTAAAAGTTCTCTGTAACTTTAGATGTGAGGATTCAGAAAGAACTTAGATCAGATATGTGCAGCACTTGTGCAACAGATACTCCAACAGTGACAGCTCTTCTGAAGAAAGCCTGAGGAGCTGAGACCTGGATGAGACACTGATACAGCTTTGCTCTGCTGACAGGAAGGATGAAAGCTGACCACACACACACACACACACACACACACACACACACACACACACACACACACACACACACACACACACACACACACACACACACACACACACACACACACACACACACACACACACACACACCAACACACACAATCATACACACACTCTTACAGACATGCACACACATATATTGTCGCACCGGCTCAGAAAGTGTGACACATTGGGGAGGACAAACACAACTTTAACCGTTTGACCATTTATTGAAGAAAGAACAGTAGTTGTATACCAACAATTGACTAACAAGGAAATGTGCAAACAAAATACACCGCCATGCCTGCAGCAGGCTGGAGAGAGAGCAGCCCTCCTAGTAGGCCAGACGGGGAGAGAGAGAGTGAAGCAAACAGACTGGGAACTCTTAAACCGTCTCCAGCTCGTCAGCACAGGAGAGCTGCATAAGCTCAGGATCAGCTCCACCCAGCAACCTCCTGCACACACAGGGGAGAGACAGCAGCAACAACACAACACTCCCTGAGAGGCCAACACAGGGCCACAATATAGACACTGACACACACTAACACACAGACACACACACACAATACACTGCTTCAGACACACACACTGCCTGCTTCAACTGTGGAAAGGCTTCCTGTGCATCAGTGCAACAGGCTGTTGGGCCTTTGCAGGATCCTGCAGGGTCGACCCCAAAGTTCAGACTCACAGTTCATAGCAGGACTGAGCTGGATGCAGTCACAGCTCCTCACTGTGTGCAGCAGCTGGACTGAGCTGAACACTGGACTCAGACAGATTCAACATCCACACGCCAGTCACTGGAAGCCTTCAGAATGCTTCTCTCCTCACTCAGCTTCCAGTCCAGATCCAATACCTTACTGCAGGTAGTGACGGACCTGTCAGCTGTGTGTTAGAAATGCATGAATAAACAGCAGCTTCATGTTGATGCAGGACGTATGAGGGCGGAACACTGATGAGATGAAAAGATTCAGAGGAAAAGGCAGAAAGAGCAGAGCTGATAAGTCACATGACAGATGCACTGACACGCTCTCTAGTCAGCTCCTCCACCAATCAGGCGCTGCCTCGCTGCTCATGCAGCCAATCAGGTTGTAGCAGTACATTTAAAGCTCTCCTCTCTTCACTGTCGGCTCACATATGGCTCGTTGGTCTAGGGGTATGATTCTCGCTTCGTGTGCGAGAGGTCCCGGGTTCCAATCCCTAACCCAAACTGTATTCCATTGGAGACCAACTCCTTGTTGTTGACTCTTTTCAGTTCCTCTCTAACTACCACACAGCTTTACAAAGCTAACAAAGTTCTATTCAGACTCATCCCAATCCAGAGCAGTTGTTCCACAGTAACACCTGCAGGAGGACGTCATCACCCAGTATGTGACCTGCACTGTGAGCTGTAAGGTCTTATACAGACAGGTGTGTGTCTGTCCTCATCAAGTCCAATCAGTATCATCAAAGACAGCTGGACTCAGATGAAGGTGTAGAACCATCTGAAGGACGATCAGAAGAAATGGACGCACCTGGGTTCAATATATGAGAGTCACAGCAAAGGCTCTGATACTTAGGACCATGTCATATTTCACTTTGTCTTTTAATACATCTGCAAACATGTCACAGCTCTGTGTGTTTCTGTCAGTATGGGGAGCTGTGTGGACATTAATGAGGAAAAATGAACTTCAATGATTTTAGCAAATGGCTGCAATATAACAAAGTGAAACATTTAAGGGGGTCTGAATACTTCCAGCACCCACTGTACACATAACAAATGGATGTGACTGAAACAACAGCTCTGTGTGTAATATAAATATACAACTAATGTGATTTGATCAGAACATTTTAAAAAGACAGTGATGATCTGTTCTTATTGTCTAAACAGGAACAGTTGAAGCACAGCTTGCAGCCCCTGTATCTCAGGCTTCTCAGCTTCTCTTCAGATGTTTGGATGTTTCTGCTGGAACCTCTCATTTAATGACTCACATTTAGAACTTCTGACTTTATGTGGAGGAGGGATTGATTTTGGAATGAGGAGGCTGCAGCCTGGGATTCCACCACTAGATGTCAGCATTGCACAGCATTGGTGGTTCAGTTCAGATTGAGAGAATGCAAAGAGTGTGCAAAGCTGTCATCAAAGCAAAAGCTGGCTGCTTGGAAGAATGTCAAACATCAAACATATTCTGCTTGGTTTAACACTTTGTGTTCACTGCATCATTCCACATGTGTTCCTTCACAGCTCTGATGTCTTCCGGATGAATCTACAATGTAGAAAGTCATAAAAACAAAGACAAACCACTGAGTGACTTTTGACTGGTACATTTAAAATGTCATCATATGTCCTAACCAGCAGGGGGAGCACTGATCATAAACTCTCTGTCTCACATGTTATTGTCATGTGTTTTTATGGAAGATGATGCTGACTGTTGTTTTCTTGTTTCTCTCTGTAAACAGCTTGTAAACAGCAGCTTCCCTGAGGGAAACTCAGCTAATAAATGATGCTGTAACCTCTGGGACTTGATCTGCTGGGTGGGAGTCCACTACATTATCCATCCATCCTCATCCATCCAGCTACACCCTCCCTAAAATGCAGGCTGGAGGATGCGGGCATCGATCCCGCTACCTCTCACATGCTAAGCGAGCGCTCTACCATTTGAGCTAATCCCCCTTGTATAAAGGGTTAATCGCAAGTCAATCAGGACTCACTACTCTACATGAAGTGTACTAGTGAAGTGTTGGAAGCATCAGACTTTTAATCTGAGGGTCCAGGGTTCAAGTCCCTGTTTGGGCAGAACACTTTGTACTCCCTCTTGCTTGTACTCCCCTTCCCTCTCTGTTAATGTGCTTGGACAGAGCTCTGTGAACAGCCAGCCTCTTTGTGTCTTGCCCTCCTTGTGCAAGGTGTCAATGGTCGTCTTTTGGGCAACTGTCAAGTCAGCAGTCTTCCCGTGGTTGTGCAGCCTACAGAACTAGACTGAGACCATTTAAAGGCCTTTGCAGGTGTTTTGAGTTCATTATTTGGTTAGAGTGGCTCAGGTGTCTTCAATATTGAACCTTTTCACATATTCTCATTTCCTGACCTACTGAATGTGGTTTTCCATTAATGACTACAGCTGGACCAATGCACAGACCTGTGGACTTCTCCATAGACAGGAGACCAGTATTACTGTCTTAAGTTGGAATGTTTTATGACACCATCAACTGATGATCCTGTGTCAGGACGTTGACCTTAAAATATGAAACGACGAGGATGGGATTCGAACCCACGCGTGCAGAGCACAATGGATTAGCAGTCCATCGCCTTAACCACTCGGCCACCTCGTCTGTCTGATTAACATGTGTTCACGGCTTCGAGCGAAAATACGCTGCAAAACTTGAAAGAGGTCACAGCTTTTGCCTTAAACATAAGCATCTTGACAAGCATTGAAGGCCAGTTTTTGGAGTAGTTGTTTGGTTTTCTCCATTGTACAGAACAGAGCATACCTCACTGCACTGGACTGCATATATCCAGGGGTGGACTGCATGTGTCCAGGGGTGGACTGCATGTGTCCAGGGTGGACTGCATGTGTCCAGGGGTGGACTGCAAATATCCAAGGGTGGCAGTAACTGATTACAAATACTCAAGTTAGTGTAATTAAGTAGTTTTTCTGGGTACTTGTACTTTATTTTTAAGCCAGTACTTTTACTTGTACTTAAGTACAAATGTAACAAAATAATGTACTTTTACTATTTACTTACTGTCAGCCATTTTGTCTCCGTTAAAACAGTGGGTGTTGTGGCTAACAAAATCTAAACCTGTAGATAATTAGCTGCCCCTTTGTAATAATAGTGACACTTTTTCTGCTAATTGCATTATGTAATTGTTGATCACAATGACAGGTTAACAGGAGTACAGGATTACTAATGAATTTTGAGTTCATTCGGATTTACAGCTGTATCATTCTGCACCAGATGAAGCACATGATCTGAATCAGGTTGTGTCAGAGAAAGGCTGAAACCCTGCAGCACCTGTTTCTGACTGCTCTGACCACGCTGCCTTCTTCTCCAGTCTGCTCTCCAGTGATGTTGCTCCTTCTTCTTTCCCTCTGATTGAGCTCTGTGCTGCAGCCATTGCGACAGCCATCGCACCTCAGAGTGATCCAGCAGTGCCTCATGTTCAGCAGCATACAGTGAGCAGCTTTAATCTCTGGATTGACAGACTTTATCTGCGCAATAACTTGCAGAACAGAAAGTCTTCCAAAATATCTCCTTTCCAGGGATAGCACACCAAAACTATCAACTGAGCAGCACTGGAGATGCTCTGCTCTGTCGATTCATCCAACTGAAAGGAACATTTCTTACATGATCGCAGTCTATCCAGCAGCTGTGCCTGAATGTCAGCTGAGAGATCTTCTGTTCTCCTCCTCACCATGTCATTTGAAAAAGGTACAACTTTCAGTTTATTAGCTGCCTCTGTGCCAAGCAAAAGCTCACACCAGTCAGATCTCTGTCCACCTGTACAGTCACAAAGCCGGGGGCAGTGACGCTGTTTTCCGGGATGTCTGAGTGCAGTCCTTTTTTTTTCTAGCTCTCAGGAGCTGTATCCACCCTGAAGGACGGCGCCACAGGAAGTTAAAAGGCAGAAATCCGGAATAAGCAGCAGCATTCCAGAATAGTCAACAGAATTCCGGAATTATACGTAGAATTCAGGAGTAACAGTCAGTATTCTGGCAAGTCAGCAGTCCAGAAGGGAAAGCAACATCAGCAGTGGCTCAGTGGTAGAGCAGGATTGTGTGTCCTTGACCCACATTGCCTCCAGTGCTGGTCATTGTATGACACTGCTTGGCAGCAGCCTTAAGCAATTTCCCTTCTGGGATTATTAAAGTATTTTTTTTAAAAAGTCAGCATAACAGAGGTTACAGCATCACTGAGTGCATTGTGCCTTCATTTTGTGCCTTGAATTTTGTGTGTGCCTCATTGTAGGTACATTTTTTTACACTTACACAAGTTTTTAATTATATGTTATATATGAGTGAAGAGTAACGCAATTTCGATTCTCTGTATGATCCAGCACATATAGCAGATTTGACAATAAAGCTGACTTTGAATTAAAACGAGTGAGTTGTAAAAAAAAATTCACCCCCCCCTACAATTGACACTAGAAGAGAGCCTATCATTTGAGACCAGAATGTTTTTTTGTACCAGGCTGTAAACATGTTCATTTCTGCTTTCATTTAACATGGGAGTCTGTGGGTAATAACACGCGTGAATTACAATTTTTCACACGTCGTAAACATTCCAACTTAAGACTAGTGGTTAAGACCTTCAAAACTCAGTGTGTAACAGTGGTGGTAAAAACTGTTTGCTTTGGCATGTTGTAGAGAAGATTGAAGCAAGGCGTCTGGACTTGTAGAGTTTTCCTGAAGAGGTTTCACTGCTCATCCAAGCAGCTTCATCAGTTGTTGATCTGTTGGTGGGGAAACATGGTTTATATGTGGTTGCAGACCTCAGTGGGTGGTCTGGATAAAACTCACAAACAATAGCACTAAATGTTTCCATAGTTACCTGTGATGATCTGGCTGCCTGTGCCAGGTGTGTCTAATGACTGGCTAACGACTAGGAGACTTGTGAAGTATACAAGGTTATTTACGCAATGACATGATACAGACCACGTATGTATTTGATTATATAAGCTTACACTTAGAGAAAAACACATCTATAACTCTTACAGAGTGTTAGGGAGGAACTCTTTGATGAGGTGAAGGCCGAAGCACTAGGAGCCACGGACCTAAGATAAATCAACCAACATAGAAGGGACAGAGTGTTTTCACAGTCATAAATATGTTAGACCAATTATGATAATTAGTAGGTGGAGATAAAAGGGCAACATGTCCCAATATGGAAATACCTACGATGGTCTTGAAGAACTGTTTATCTGTTATGCAAATGTACCTCAACTTTCAATAAAACTAGCCTGTGTACAGGGAGGGGCAGAACACGTATGGACGGGAGTGAAGCAGACTGAAAGGCCTGTGTTCACTGTGTTCCCTTTTGCAAAAGGCGAAACTACAAAACCCAGGGTATTTTCTTTCACTCAATGTTCTGAATACAGGAGACGGAATCTGACAATCCGGGTGACCAGGGAAGGTCACGACAGACTGCTGGTAGACAGCCCATTGTTCTTGCTGTTAGCATGTGACTTGGAGTGAAACTTCCTGGGAATGGATGAAATAACTGCTTTGTATGTGGTAAAAAGATGAGGCCACCACCTCGAGAAGGTTTTTCCAGCTTAACATAGATGGCTTCCTTGACTTCCTCTCTGTCTAAAATGTGAACATTGTTGTCCTCAAAGGAGTGTCCTTTGTCTTTGAGGTGGAGGTGAACAGCTGAGTTTTGTCCTGAGGAGGTGGCTCTCCTGTGCTGAGCCATTCTCCTGTGGAGTGGTTGTTTAGTTTCTCCAATGTACAGATCAGAGCATTCCTCACTGCACTGGACTGCATATATGATATTGCTGTGGGAGTTTTATCCTTTGGGTGTACCAGTTTCTGTCTCAGGATTGTCCTCCAGCGGAGACTGCAACCTTAACACAGCGCCTTGGACGAAAAGCAGACTTGCAGAATCAAAGGCAGCATTTCGGAATGAAAAGCATTCCAGAATGAAATTCAAATTTCCGGAATGAAAGGCAGTAATCCAGAATAAGTGGCCTCATTCCAGAATAGACATCAGTATTCCGGAATGATAGGCAGAATTCCCGAATAACACTCTGTATAGTGGAACAGAAGTCAGCATGACATCATACTGGAATGAAAAGCATCCCAGAATGGAAGAAAGCATTCCCAAATGAAAGGCAGAAATCTAGAATGAGAGCATCCTGGAATAGACATCCATCCACCCACTCCAGAATGATAGGCAGGATTCCGGAATGGTAGACAAAATTCTGGAATTAAACCCCTAACCTGACAGTGGCCTGTGATGTCATGGAAGCGTGTGTTCCAAAATGGAAGGCAACATTCCAGGACAAAAGTCAGCATAACAGAATGAAAAGCAGATTTGTGGAATGAAAGATACCATTCCAGAATGAAAAGCAGTCCATAATGAAAGTCAAAATTTTAGAATGAAATGCAGAAATCCAGAATAAACAGTAGCATTCCAGTATAGACATCAGTATTCCGGAATGATAGGCAGAATTCCAGAATAACAGTCAAGTTAGTCAATAGGGCCGGTTAGCTCAATCCCCGTACGGCCAATCTGTGTTTTCATTGTTGAAGCATGGACATGCCTGTTTCACTTACTGTGTGCTGGTTGGTACATTGGACTCAAGGATTGGTTTTGAAGACACTCCTCCAAGTGGTGTCTTCAGTTCTGCTACTATTCTGGTTGGGAATCTGAGTTATATGTTTTCAGGATCTCTGTGGGTGGATCTTGAAGGAACTCAGACTTTTAATCTGAGGGCCCAGGATTCAAGTCCCTGTTCAACACTATATTCCTAACCAGAAATCTTTGTACATATCTTTACCAATGTCAAACTAAGAAAAACATGTGCTTTGTGTTGTTCTTGCACTGACTGAAACATGAAAAGCAAGAGGTCACATGTGGCTCGTTGGTCTAGGGGTATGATTCTCGCTTCGGGTCGAGAGGTCCCGGGTTCAAATCCTGGACGAGCCCTCTTCTTTCACTTCAGTAGATTGAAGGTCTGTCTTATGTTTACATTTATAGCAATTATCTTTAACCCAAACAAGTTCATATTCCAACTTAGACCCTGTAAACAGCAGTCTGCTCAAACTCCTAGAAGCAATCTACAACTGATATTGTTTATTCAAGAGAAGAAGTCTTTGCACTGAGGACTAAAGTCAGAATGCAGCCCAAGGTCCAGGGAGAGCTGAGGAAGAAGTACAGGGGCTGTAAGGCAGGAGTGAAAGTAGAGGCTGCACGTAGACATTTTAAGCCAGCGATCCCCTCGGCAATAATAAGGAATGTCAACTCACTACTGAATAAGGAGATCAGGAGATCAGCCTCTGTCCTACCCGTCATCTGCCTCTGCTACTACTACGAAACTACTGTTGGTAAGTTTTCTGTCTTCTATTCAATAAGTTTATTATCTTTATGTGAAACAATGTGCATGCCTTAAGATAAATGGACCTTGGGTTTAAGAAGAAATGTCAGTCATTGTTCATGTTGGGGTAGACAGGCTACAAGCAGCTAAGATTAGTTAGCATTCGTTGTAGCTAACGTCTATGGTCCCGTCATATAGCTGTCAGAGGTAAGTGGTGAACACGGTTAGTACTTGGAGTTTTCTACACAGGCACGTTGAATTCATCCTTAACACACTGAGAGCACAGCTCGCCGCCAGCTAACGCAATCCAAAAGTGCTTTGCTTTACTTTTGTAGTGTAGCTGACAGGCTAACGTTAGCCCAGAGCTAACGCTCTGTGTTAGCCTAAGCAGCACTGAAAAAATCATGTTGGTCCAATTCAAATACATTATATTGCATTAACGTACTTGTTTTGAGTCAGGGCTACCAGTATTTATTGGATGGAAAAACTCAATTTAATTGAGTTCATCCAATGAGTATAGGTTAATCACAAAAAAATACAGCAACAGTGATTAATGTGATTAAAATTGTAATCATGTGACGGCACTAGTTCAAACGTTTGAGTTCAAAGAACCGATGACCTACCAGTGGATGTCATGTCATGTCATAAGATATGCAGATATACAGATGAGAAATGCACAGAGATGTATTATGTCCTGTTATGATATCATGAAAAACTCTGAGTATTACACTGTAGGTGAGGATGTTATTGCACTAAGAGAAAAAACACTGTACTGTTTCCCCATCAGTGTCACTGGGTGTAAACATGGTGATAAAGTACAGAGGTTAGAGTACAGATGGACTGATGTTATACAGTCTGACCCCTGTCTGGACAAAGGTCTGTGGCTGAAGGAGACACCCAAGGTCCCCACTGTCTCATGTTTTTATATTTAACTTATTTTCACAGCACTTCATTAGTTTGTCATAATCAGCCACCATGTACAGGTGCATCTCCAAAAATGAGAATATTGTGGAAAAGGTCAATATTATAAACTAATGATGTCACACTGTGATCAGATGATGAACTCAAAACACCTGCAAAGCAGACACAATCATGGGGAAGACTGCTGACTGGACAGATGTTGAATAAATAAAAATAGTCAGCATGGTTATCCTCAGGAGCAATAATGGGAATATGACTCCCATCCATCACCCCTGCACACTGAGGGAACCTTGGGCACCAGTACAGCACCTCCCTGTGGATTAATCTGTACATTACAGGCAAGTGTCCCTGATCAGATGGCGGGTTACTGTCCCTAGCTGTCCTGAGGGTAAGCCAGTTCATCATCAGATTAGGGTCACTTCTACAATGGTGGTCCGTCAAATTGGCATGCTAACTGACATGCTAACATTTATTGGCTTGCAGCATGTTCCACCAACTGCACACAAGTGAGTTACCTTGGCTGGGCGCTCTTCTGCCTCAAGAGATGATTCCCTGGCCCTCTTCAGTCCAGAGGTGGATGGGGAGTCATCTCTGTCTTTAGTTCTTCCACGAGGCCTGCCTTAGGGACAGCCGCACAAATACCTCCCTGAGGGACTTTGCCCGGCCAAGGTTTTTTGTAAGGCGTAAAAACGCTCCTGTGTATCAATGTTATGACACATGAAGGAGGACACTGCCTCCTTCATGGTCGGATTGTTGTCCTCAAAGTTCTGTGGAAAAAAGACAAGCAAAAGGCGACATCTGTATGGATCATAGGGCATTCAGGGAAACTGGGAGAGTATCTGAAACTTACGTAGGTAGCCACAGCACTGCGGATATCCAGAAGGGTGGGCCGTCCCTCCAGGCCCATTTCGGCCTGGAGGGACAATATTTTGGGTTATATTTTGGGTTCGATTCCTGGCCAATGCAATGACCCTTTTAACCGAGGAACATGTGAGGGGACATATATTCACCTTCACATCTATACTGTTGTTCAGTAAGCTGTTTTTTATGTGTTAACAGACCTACCTGACTTCTGTTAACATCACTGTGACATACCACAGAGGCACTACACTTCACAGACGAGCTTCAATGGTACAGTGCACATTTGAAACAAGAGCACTTACCATCACTGGTAGTGAAGGTGTCACAGGAAGAATTACTGTGATGTTTACCTTTAGAGCCTTTTTAGAACACATTCATTTGATTTAAATTAAGAATGTTTGTTGGTGCAGTAGCCAGCATGAGCACTGTAGATGTCTTTATTTTAAAAAGAAAAGAAAAAAGACCATGTTTCACCTCTTTCTGAGCCTCGTTAGTGCAGTAGGCAGCGAGTCAGTCTCATAATCTGAAGATTGTGACTTCAACCCTCACAAGGGGCACTTGTTACCTGTGATGATCTGGCTGACTGGGCCAGGTGTGTCTAACGACTGGCTAATGACAATGAAACTGCCGGAGGGGGACTGGTTGACTGTTGTTTTCTTGCTTCTCTCTTTAAACAGCTTGTAAACAGCAGCTTCCCTGTGGGGAAACTCAGGTAATAAGTGATGCTGCATCAGCTCTCACCTGTTTACAGCTCTGTCCCTTCATCCCTTCCTAGCAGACTTCACTCACATTCAATCTCTAACGATGGGCCGTCAACTAGTCCTGCACATGGCCCAGACACACTTTCTGGTTGTTAACTGTATAGTATATTTAAATAAGATAAGATAAGATAAGATAAGATAAAACTTATTAATCCCGAAGGAAATTCTTGTGCCAGAGGTATTAAGTTACATTAAATGCAGTTAAGTACAGAGTATAAGAGTATAAGTGTCACTATAATCCAAAAAGAGTACAGTACGCGGTATGAGCACAATATATGATACATGGATACAATATGGAGATGTAAGGTGCTAAGTAAACACAATATAGGAATGACAGTGATGCCTGACATGATTATCTAGTGCTTCTCCCTACAGAAAGGGAGGAGTTATACAGTCTGATGGCCACTGGCAGGAAGGACCTCCTGTGGCGTTCTGTGCTGCTCCTCGGTAGTCTCAGTCTACCGCTGAATGTGCTCCTGTAGGACAGCAGTGTGTCGTGCAGGGGGTGAGACGTGTTGTTACGAATACTGAGGAGTTTCCTCAGTATCCTCCTCTCCGTCACCTCCACCACAGACTCCAG